>NC_055964.1:20051977-20076977 GCF_018492685.1 Alosa sapidissima
AATAATAATAATAATAATAATAATGAGTTTCATATTTAGATATATAAACATTTCATGTTTGCATTTAAATGTTTTTTTTTATGGCTGTCATAGAAGACTTGAATGTACTGTACTTTAGTATTGAATGGACTGTCAATATTCCAGCTTTATGAGGAACACTTATTGGTGCTTAGCATTCTGCATTGCTGTATTACGGTGCCTTGTGCCATCCCTGTCAGTGTGTTAGCCAGATGAACACATTATGGTGCATAATCTTGTTTGACACAGTGGGCCTGTCTAGAAGCCAAGATGGATATATTATTTGCACATTTGAGACGGTTGAAAAGTTGAAAACGTTTTTACTGTAACTATTTTAAGTATAGTATTGTATAGGATCTGTTATTTCTTTTTCTTTTATGTCATATTCATGTTTACATTAGCCCTTGTTGTAATCCATGACAGTGTGGCTCCGCTACTTTTATCTTGCTTTAACACAATGCAAAGAAAATGAATTTCTTTGAATTTGGCACCACCTACTGTAGCACTGATGCGGATGCTGTCAAAGTTGCAGATGAGTATCATCAGATTTAAAAGCTTAGGACCACTCTTCGTGTGTGTGTGTGTGTGTGTGTGTCTGAGCCGGGCTGTTCAAATCTTTCTGCAGGCTCAGTTTCCTCTGAGACCTCTGTCTCTTTTTTTCACTACACTGGCAACCTCAGCCAGTCCATTCCTCTCATTGTTTGCATATAGCCTGTTGCTATTTGTTGCGCTCTTCAAATGTGTGAACTCTTGAATGCAAAGATGTGGAAGGTGAGGAACGCTCTCTGTATGTTGAGTATACTAATGGAGAAACAGTCTCAAAAATAGAGTAGAAGGATGCTACGTACTCAGAGTAAGTAGTTCTGTGTGGTTTGAGGAAAGTAATTTTAGGCAAAGTAATTTTAGGCAATCAACAAACTCACTCTTCCTTATGTGCCTCGTGAACAGTCATAACTTGTCACTAGAAGCCTGAAAAAGGCATCCTTATTCTGAAACTGATATTTAAAAGACAATCTTCAAATCTTCAGGATAAAAATCATATCAGGTATGGCATGACATAAAAATTCACAGTGATGTGACTTTTCTGTAACATATAATGACAAATTCATAAAAGCTTTTTGATTGTTTAGGATGACTGTCCGGGGATTATCTCTTGGGTTCTCTTTAATGGTATTACATTTAATTGTATCCAGAAAATAGGTCATGTTCTTGTGTTAGGCAGAACGTGTGGATTGTCCTTTAAATTCTGACACATTTTGTGTCAAATTTTTGTTTCATTTCAGTGTTTGAACACTACTACTCAAGAAAATAATTTAGTCAGCTGAAACAGAATGACAGAATGATTTTACAGTTTTTCTCAGTCGCTTTGGTACATTTCTCAAATCATCCTCAACATTTGCAAAACAGTAAGTGCATTTCTCAAATCATCCTCAACATTTGCAAAACAGTAAGTGCATTTCTCAAAACATCCTCAACATTTGCAAAACAGTAAGTGCATTTCTCAAATCATCCTCAACATTTGCAAAACAGTAAGTGCATTTCTCAAAACATCCTCAACATTTGCAAAACAGTAAGTGCATTTCTCAAAACATCCTCAACATTTGCAAAACAGTAAGTGCATTTCTCAAAACATCCTCAACATTTGCAAAACAGTAAGTGCATTTCTCAAAACATCCTCAACATTTGCAAAACAGTAAGTACATTTCTCAAAACATCCTCAACATTTGCAAAACAGTAAGTGCATTTCTCAAAACATCCTCAACATTTGCAAAACAGTAAGTGCATTTCTCAAAACAATGAATACAAATAGCAGAGCACCATGGATTACCTGCAGTTTCTTCCTTAGCCACCATCAAAATCCTTAGTTCATCTCTCAAAAAGAAATATCTGCGTCAATAAACATGTCAGTGCCATCAGAACGACAAGTCCTTGTGTCATTGTGTACGGATAAGACAGTCAAATTGCTTAGTCATGTTGTCGATAACAGTGTACTCTGGAGGGATGCTCTGAAGTAAACTATGGCTAAAGTTTTGATGACGATTTTTGTAAATTGTAGATTACACCTTAGTGTATGTGGGAGTTTGATTGCAAGAGACTGGACAAGATTCAAATGTACACTTTTACTGTACTGTTTGTATTGTAATTTGTGGACAGACCATGTCATTGCGATACAGAAAGGAAAAGACAGCACTGCTTACGTAGCACAAAGAAAAAAAGAAAAGAAAAAAAAGAAATGTGAAACATACAGTAGGACAATCTCCTTAGGGAGAAACTATACAGTGCTATAGGAATTACAGTGCAGTCTTCCTACACCTCCTGACATTCCTGTCTGTTGGGCCACAAATTCTCATCCACATCACAACAACATATTGTGACAACTTGTTCAACCATTTTGCATGTAAAGACTTATGCTATGAACTAATGCCTACATGTTGTGGGGGGTGAGACTATTCAACAGAGGCCCATTATATTACATTTTGATCAACATCACATAAGCAATTGATAATGTAGGAAACAACAGATAATTGTACATAATCATTTGCTTGGATGTACCAAAGCATTTGCAACTTGTTAAAAGAAATAAGAAACTGCTTTTTTGATGAGCACAAGTGACACAATGATGTGAAGATTGAACAGGTAGTTTTGAGAATTTCAATTCTGATCTGAGAAATGTACCAAAGCGACTGAGAAAAACTGCGTAATGAATTACGTAATGAATAATTTAATTTTACAAATGAACTCCAAGGTTGATGACGTTGTAGGCTATGTGCGTAAGTAAATAGAGAAGTGGGTTATTGGTGACTGCATAAGGAGAGGATGGAAATGTAATATACATGATGGCTGTTCTGAGAAAGTATCAGGAATTAGTGGGAAAATATCTAGAGTGTGAAAAATGACATGAACTTCTTACTGACCTATTTCCACTTATGGGATGTGTCCATATATGGTACAGACAGCGGTATGGCATTTCCTTGATGGATCTGTCCAAACACCTGCTCCATACTGAATCACTGCAATCTACCATTACTACTGTAATTTGTAGAGCCCCAAGGGCTCAGACATACATAGGTTATGCATGTAATCTCCCCTACACAAATGTAATCACATTTTTATAGAGGATCGACCTATCAATCAAACATGCTCTTGGGATTTTGTGTAAATCCACAGATAGTGGGCAGGGTTCATGGTTTCTAAAAGTGGAATGAGGGCAGCTCTATAATATTGATAGATAGATAGATAGATAGATAGATAGATAGATAGTTGGGGCAGCCGTGGCCTACTGATTAGCGCTTCGGACTTGTAACCAGAGGGTTGCCGGTTCGAACCCCGACCAGTAGGCACGGCTGAAGTGCCCTTGAGCAAGGCACCTAACCCCTCACTGCTCCCCGAGCGCCGTTGTTGCAGGCAGCTCACTGCGCCGGGATTAGTGTGTGCTTCACCTCACTGTGTTTCACTAATTCACGGATTGGGATAAATGCAGAGACCAAATATCCCTCACGGGATCAAAAGAATATATATACTTATACTTATACTTATACTTAGATAGATAGATAGACAGATTATATACAGATATTATAAAGGCTTTGGTGAAACTCTGTTGAACACCAAACTTGTTTGCCTTTGTCAGCAATAAGAAGCTGAGGAGTCTGCCTAACTACTTCATCGTCAATCTGGCCGTGAGTGACTTCCTCATGGCCTTCACCCAGGCACCCATCTTCTTCATCAACTCTCTCAACACTAAGTGGGTGTTTGGGGAAACAGGTAACTTCCATTTTTGTGTTTTTTTTCTCCTCAGACCTCACTGATTGGATTAAGTAAAACTTGTTTTATCCCTTTGCCAAGTAGTTGACAAAGACCAACATGATGAGATTTCAAGTGTGGGGACATTTGGGAACAATGGTGGATTAGTCTAACCAAAAATATGAGAATATTTTGGATGGTTTGATTGGATACATTGGTACACTCTAATGGTGTTTTCTGTGCAGCACATTTGTATGCATAACTTTAATTTGGACATACATACAGTCTGACTTGTGGCTATTTTCCCCAGGCTGTAAGGTGTATGCCTTCTGTGGGGCCCTGTTTGGCATCACTTCTATGATAAACCTGTTGGCCATCTCTATCGACCGCTACCTGGTCATCACCAACCCTCTGCAGGCCATGCAGTGGAACTCCAAACGCAGGACCACACTGGCCATAGTGCTGGTCTGGCTCTACTCACTGGGTTGGAGTCTGGCCCCACTTGTTGGCTGGAGTAAGTCATTTTAATATGATATTAACAGTGTAGTTACAGTTTATTAAGTCTACTCAACCTCACTGTATAGTTAGTGAAGTATGTTAGTAGTGCACTTCTTACTGACTAGTTAGTTAATATTGACGAGTACTAGATTGCGAACTAATATCATTCAAATAAGTCACACTAAGGAAACTTGAAGCTGAACCCCTTTTATTCCCCAATGTAAATGCTTACAACATAACTATTGCATTAAAGCTGCAGTTGGCAAGATTTTTTTTATCATATTCGCTGACACCGACACTATACTCTGACAGAACAACATAAATCAGCCGGTTTTAGAAAAAAAACATGCAGTTCTACCTCCACCTAGAGCCTGTTATTTGTTTTGCAAAAATCCACAGCTTCCAGTTCTTCTGGTCCAATCAGAGTAGGGATGTGAGATCTGACTGTCAATCACAGTCTGGTGCGCACTGACGAGCACAAACTCGATGAGAGGGTGCTCGGTGGTAGTGGTGGAGGGGCATGAGAGTTGTAAACATTCAACATTTTGGCTAAGTCCCCTCAATCTGTCAGACTTGCCAACTGCAGCTTCAACATGACACATTGGCTGAGCAGTGGAATAGAAGAGTGTGTGTAGCGAGTGAGACCTGAGGCTGCTGTTGTCCTTGGCAGGTTCCTACATCCCAGAGGGACTGATGACCACCTGCACCTGGGACTACACCACCTTCTCCGTGGGCAACAGGAGCTACACCATGATGCTCTGTTGCTTCGTGTTCTTCATCCCCCTGGGGGTCATCCTCTACTGCTATCTCTTCATGTTCTTCGCCATCCGCAACGCCGGCAGGTCAGCTGAAGGCATTTCACAGTCATGTCTCACTATGCATCACAGGGACTCTCAGACTATGAATAAAAGTAATGAATAATTAAGCAAACAATAAGGAAGTAAGGGAAAGGAAGTCAATAAGAAAGTAAGTCAGTCAAGATGTCTGTATATAGTATAAGTATATAAATTGCTTGACAGACAGACAGATAGATAGATAGATAGATAGATAGATAGATAGATAGATAGTTCTGTGCAGTTGTCTTCATCAGTGCTTGCATGTCATTTGCTCTGATGCAGGGACTTGGAGAGGCTGGGGAAATCCAGTATTCAGCAGCAGTCTATGCGTAACGAGTGGCGGCTGGCCAAGATTGCGTTTGTGGTCATCATCGTGTATGTGCTGTCTTGGTCCCCTTACGCCTGTGTCACGCTCATTTCCTGGGCAGGGTGAGTGGACCTCTGCTGACTCCCCCACCTGTCCGTCTGCATTTGGGACAAGCTGTGTTGGCGCACATACAAAACACCTCTCGGCCCTCTTTGGTGTTTGGTGGGCACCTTAGATGGATCTCAGGGAATCCTAACTAGAAGGGCACACTTTCACTATTGCTGAAATGGTATAATTGAAGGCATGGATGTAAGCACCTTCATATTATGCAGACTACAATGTCACAGTTGTCAGATCAACTTTATTGGATTTGTTGTGAGATGCTGTGCTGTTACAGTATGTGGAAGGAACAGTTGTGTCTACTATTAATATACTTCTCTTGGAAAGCTTCAATTCTATTAGATTCAGGTTTGATAGATTGTGAGTTACGTATTTTTCATACGTAAGAAAGGAGCTAGAGGTTAAAGGTACGAGGGGACAAATGAAACATGGCTGTGTGACTGTGACTAATGCAATCAAGCTGATGCCATTATGTGACTAAACCAAATCTTTGCATGGGGCTGGAGGGGGTTGTAAGGGTCCTGTCCGTGCTCCTTTGTTTGTTCCCCATGTGCTTTGTGTTTACCTGCCTGTCACCTGTCAGTGTCTCCGCCCCTCACCTGTTCCTCATTATTAGTCTGCTAGTTTAATTATGATTTCCAGCCCTGTGTTCACCTGTCTTGTTTCTTGTCCACTTGTGCCTTGTTAGCCTTGTTTAACCCCTGTGTATTTAAACCCTCTGTCTCCCTCAGTCCCCTGTCGGTCATTGATGTTGTTTCGTGGTTGTAGTGTGCATTTGCATTAAAGATTCCTGGTTTCAAGTTCAAGTGTGCCTCGTTCTCGACTTGCCCTGCGCCTCGGTCCAGCTCTCCATACTGCAACCTTGACAGAATGACCGACCCACAAACATGGAAGAAGGCAAGTTTTTTTTGTTTTAATTCCGACTTGCCGCTGCACCTAATGCCCTGGGAGCTGTTCTGGGAGGATGAAGAGGAGGGGGAAACCACTGAGGACGACTGGTCCTCTGAGGAGGATGGACCAGGTCCCTCTCCAGTCCCAGCTCCCCAACGCCCTGGGCCTGCAGTTCTTCCAGTAGCTCCAGCTCCAGTCCCTATTCCGGCTCCAGTCCCTATTCCGGCTCCAGTCCCTATTCCGGCTCCAGTCCCTATTCCGGCTCCAGTCCCTATTCCGGCTCCAGTCCCTATTCTGGCTCCAGTCCCTATTCTGGCTCCAGCTCCAGTCCCTATTCCAGCTCCAGTCCCTATTCTGGCTCCAGCTCCAGTCCCGATTCCGGTTCCAGCTCCCTCTCCGGCCCCGAGTCAGATTCCTACACCGGCTCAGGCTCCAGTCCCGACTCCGACTCCGGCTCCAGTCGCGGTTTCGACTCCGGCTCCAGTCGCGGTTTCGGCTCCAGATCTGGCTCCAGCTCCCGCTCCCGATCCAGCTCCGACTCGGGCTTCAGCTCTGACCGGTCGTCCATCGGGCCGTCCGCCTGACCCTCCGTCTCTGACCGGCCGTCCGCCTGACCCTCTGTCCCTGTCCGGCCGTCCGCCTGACCGGACAGGCCTGACCGGGCGTCCACCGGGTCGTCCACCTGATCCTCCGTCCCTGGCCAACCGTCCGCCTGACCTTCCGTCTCTGACCGGCCGTCCACCGGGTCGTCCACCTGACCCTCAGTCTCTGACTGGCCGTCCGCCTGACCCTCCTGCCGTTAGCCCCCTCCGCCCACCCTGTTTGGACCTTTTTTTTGTTTGGGCCGTCTAGAATCCGGCCCTTGGAGGGGGGGTAATGTAAGGGTCCTGTCCGTGCTCCTTTGTTTGTTCCCCATGTGCTTTGTGTTTACCTGCCTGTCACCTGTCAGTGTCTCCGCCCCTCACCTGTTCCTCATTATTAGTCTGCTAGTTTAATTATGATTTCCAGCCCTGTGTTCACCTGTCTCTTGTTTCTTGTCCACTTGTGCCTTGTTTAACCCCTGTGTATTTAAACCCTCTGTCTCCCTCAGTCCCCTGTCGGTCATTGATGTTTCGTGGTTGTAGTGTGCATTTGCATTAAAGATTCCGGGTTTCAAGTTCAAGTGTGCCTCGTTCTCGACTTACCCTGTGCCTCGGTCCAGCTCTCAATACTGCAACCTTGACAGGGGTCTACAGTACTCTCTGTCCCTGATGTTGCTTTTTTGGTGGAGCAGACTAAGTCATTCAACAGCAATAAAAACTCATTAGGTTCCACACGGTTTCACTGTTCAATTTGTGTCATTTGTTATTTATTATTATTTGTTGTAACTTATTTGTTAATTTTGAACATTATGGCTGCAGCTATTATTGGGCTAATCTCTTGCTTAGGACGCTTTTTTTAGAATCTATTGATTTACACTAATGGATATACTGCCTGACCTTATTTCAGTCTGGAAGAGCTGTTCGCTTTGAGCAACACTGGATTTAATGCACGATCTCTGCCTATATCTCTAGTCAGAACTAAATGCTCTGAGCTGAGGCCCGTTGCCTCGAGTGCGGGATTAGTGTTGGGTCAAGAGAGTAATTCTCTCCCCGCCTCATCTAAGTAGTGAGCTCCACATAAGTAGAACCTGCTCGTCCTTCAGCTACTCCATCACTTGGCTCTTGGGGAGGGCTGAATACACTGCCTCATCTGCAAACATATAATCCCTCAACTTCAGCTACATTTTCCATTCATGAGTTCAGTTGCACTGTTGTGATGTGTTTTTCACATCAGGTTAATATTACATACGTTTAGTGACAAAAACACTTAAGGAAATTCACATGTTTTTTTTAGATTTGCAGATTAGAATGAAATAGAAGACTTCGAATTAGAATAATATTTACATGACCATAATTATAATAAAATTGACTGTTGTACTGGTAATTAGGTTTGTTCATCAGTTTGTCATGTTAATTTACATATCAAGAGTTACAAATAGCATCGTATGAATCAGGATTCAGGATTGCTTATTTGATCAAATTTAAATGATTCCAGTGACAAATAAATGGCTGACTTGTCTTGTGAGCTATTGCAAGCCTAAAAACATTCATTTTAATCCTTTTGGTCCAAAACATTATAGTAACAGTAAGTTTTAGCAATGTGTTTTAGCTGTTACAATGATGTCCACAGTGATTACACAACATTTAATCTCTCTCTCTTTCTCTCTCTCTTGGTGTCTACTAATGGACCGTTTCAGTGCATCTAGCTCTGTGACACATCTCTGATACACAACTTATCATAGATAATGCTGAACTAGATACAAACTGACATCTGGCTCGTGTGGAGCTGTTGTACTGATTTGAATCCTTATCTAACCCATGATGTGATGGCGCGACTTTTGGTGGTGCATTCTGCTTCTCTCTCTGTCTTCTTGCCTTAGGTATGCCCACAAGCTGACTCCCTATTCCAAAACAGTACCTGCAGTCATAGCAAAGGCATCCACGATATACAACCCGTTCATCTATGCTATCATTCACACCAAATACAGGTGAAAACTATTGCAAAGACATCATGAAGCCATATTGCAAAAACAAAACACATTACCTATAAAAATGCTAATAAAAACATTTGGGGTTAAACCATCTCAGAATAGGATGATTTACTGTCTATTTCATTACATTTCATTCACAGGAATACCTTAGCGGAGAAGGTGCCCTGTCTTGCCTGCCTGTCACAGAAGAAAAAGAAGGACTGCTTGTCGTCCACCAACAGCGAGACGTCCGTCCACGACACTGGATTCAGCAGACAGTCGTCTGTCTGCAAGGCTAAACTCCATGCCGTGTCCTCCAACTCAACCTCAGCTACGTCCTATAGCGATGTGGTACTGTACAGCTGTATGTTTGTCAAGTGCTACAGTATGTTGGCACTCAGGCCCAAATACAACAGCTTTGCCTTGTATTGCTTGTGTCTTGAATAGAACAATTGACTTATTAAAAATAGGACAGTGATTCGTAATTAAATTTGATGGGATGGTTTGGATGCAAGACATTTTTTATGAAGTAAAGAACATTTGAAAGCATTTTTTTGCTTCATGTTTTATAAAGGAAGAAAGTTCTCCCTAGATTGTTAACTGTGAGTCTGGTTCAGGTGAGGACATAAGACGCTAAGGTTGGAGTTCACAGACGTAGGAGGAGTTGCAGAGGAAGTCAGTGTGCCAAGTGAAAACAAGCTTACATATTTTGGTGGACTTGTGTCCTTCTTTATTATTCTAAAGCCCTGTGGAAGCAGGACACTAGGAGTTGATTGGCTGGCCTCTATCCTGTTTGGAATCTCATTAAAATCATGTACAGTATCTGATGAACTAAACATTTCAACATGGCTTTTACAGAAGTTATAAACTTTTGTTTGGTTGTATAGGCCTTTTTTAATTCCTTGCCGCGTATATGGCACCTTATATAAAAGCCTAATCACATATGTTACACATCTTTTCCCCCCTTTAGGTTCACGTACTGCAGTCCGAGAAGAGGGGCGATGTAGAACTCGATGTGATGTCCCGCAAAACAGACTCCTTCAGAAGTTCGTGTTCCTTTCCCCTGCTCAAAGACCACAACAAATCAGTCAAACGGCACAAGATCAAACACCACTCCCAGGCCACTGTGGAAAAAGTAAGCATGTTTATGAGTGTTTGTGTGTATTTGTATAGTATATAGTCCATGTACTGCATGTATGTATTCTTTACCCTGAGAAGGGGTAGATGACAAATTTAGGAAGGGTTAAAGTAACTATTGCATTTTAAAATCATTATACAATTCATCTCCAGGAGTCTTAGATGTATAGTAGCCTACAACATATTCACTTTTGATGAAGACGCTTAGGAGTTCATACGCCTAAGCGTATCCATTAGAATAAAGGATTTATATTTGATCGGTGTGCCTCGGATTTTTTGACTGCCTCAGAGTCTACATCTTAAGCCTACATACAAGACAGTCACATTTTGCCTTATAACTTTTGTTGTCCGCGCTCGAAGAGCACCTGATCTTTTTAAAATATTTTGTTGACCCAACACAGCACTTGCCTTCTCCTCTCCCCTCTACTTTTTGATATCACTTTGAAACCCCTTTGCTGTTATCCACAGGAGAAGACCACCATCACAGGGTCTCTGAGTCTCTGTGATCATGACCTGGTGACCGGCACATTGAACATGGCGACTGTCCCGCTGCTGGTTGCCTCCACGGAGCCTCAGACGGGGAACTCAACCCTTGACAAGGACGGCCATCGTGATGAGAAACTCCACCGGACCACCGCCCTGGACCCAAAGTGTTACTTCCGGCCATGTTACGGCATACCCCGCATCATCATCAGCCCCACATCAGAGAACAGCCTGACTGAGGAGGCCTTGTATTTGGACGATAAGCCTGAGTTGCAGTTGAGCGACTTGGGTGAGCTGGTGTTGGACATGCAACAGTATGACTGTTCGTCTGAACTGCTTGAATCTGTGGAGAGCTTCCTATCCTGAGTCCTCCTTTTCTTGGTTTCTTAGCTGTCTACAATGTCTTGTATTTTTGTATGGAGAACAAGCAAGGAATGAATGGATTTTATATATATATTTTGAGTTTGTATTCTTAAAGAATTTACAAAAAATGAATAGTACTATTTTTACATTTATTAAAAAATGGATTAGGACATTTTAAGGGCAGTTTACTAAAATGAAAATTCACATTTGTCACATTTTAGTGTCCTGTATTCCAAGTATGTGGTTTAGTGACAAACCTGGATAAGTTAACTCAGAGTAAGTGGTAAAGCTCCTACAAAAAGGGCCCTATGGCATTGTTTTGTAAGGAGAATGAAGCCATACAGCTCTTCTATTAGGAGGTTTACCCCTTACTCTGAGTTAACTTACCCACTAGTTTAGTTTGTCACTAAACCACGTACTTGGAATACCCATTTGGTCATCTCCTTTCCCCATAAACAAATAAAAAAAGCTGTACACAACGAATACAACTACATTACAGTTTTTCTCAGTCGCTTTGGTGCTTTTTTCAGATCAGAATGAAAATTCTCATAACTATTAGTTCAACCTCCACAACATTTAGTCATTTGTGCACATCATAGTAGCAATTTCTCCTTCCTCTGAACAAATTGCAAATGCTTTTGGACATGTATCAGTTGCTTTCATACTTTTTACTCTCTTTCTCTGTTTTTTAACAGGATCATTTGCTTATGTCATGTCAGTCAAAATGAACTATACTTACGGATGCTGAATAGTCGTTCCCAATAAAACTAATAGTCTTCATTTCATTGCTTGAGTCATTACATACAAAATTGTTGAACAAATGGCTGTACAAGTAGTTTTCAAATGGCTGTACAAGTACTGTATAGTGCTGTCTTGCTGTCTTGATTGCTTTTACCTGCTTAAGTAAACTAGAACCCACTTGGTCTTCATGACTACTTTCTTTGCACAGCGGAAGTCATCTCTTGCGAATGTGTTCACACATTTTCATTGGGTTTACACATTTCTCACACCCTTTTGCAAAACAGTTAACACAGGTGTCATTCAAAAGCCCCAAACTCTATTGGTTTTCCCATGCTAAACAAAAGGAAAACATCTTTTCACAGGTGGTATAGATTACTTGCATAAGTCTGAATCTCTAATACACCTGTGTGAAACTCCTTTGCACAATTCTTCAATCAGCAATCATTCATTATCCATAAGAGATGTCTGTTCTGTGTTGCTATTTGCAAGTGTGGATCTAATGCACATTTAGACAAAGTACTGTATTGCCTATTTGGTGGAGAAAACAGTACAAAAGGTGTTTACTGTAGGTCTATTTCGATGAAAAATGACAAGTTGTAGTTCAATGAAATTTACTGTATCTTGCTAGGTATTTACTGTATGTCTTACATGTCAATGGCAGTTACATCTTGGGAGGAATGAATAAATTATTTTTTTATTCAGTACATTTTGTCTTTTCACAGTTTTTTCTGATAGGCCTACCAGAAAAATGAGAAAGTAATGGAACACACATAGCAAAAATGCTCATTTTGAGAACTAGATTTTGCATTTTGTTGTCCAGTGTGTAATGATTGATTAAAGAGTGTTTTTTAATTGGCAACAAGTTGTAGTGTTTGAAGGCAAGATTTGCTTTTGCTGCATGTTTTAAGTGTTTTGAGAGAGTAACAGCCTTTTGCAAGCAAAATGTGTCATTTTGTCCAGAGTGCTTTTGTTCAGACACGGGTGTTAACTGTTTTGAGAATGTGATTTCAGGTATCAAAATGATCGAGAAAAACTGTAATAGTGATGTGAGAAAAGCACCGAAGCGACTGAGAAAAACTGTATTACAAGTATGGAAAATGGACTTCATACTGAAGTATCTATCCATTTCACTAAATTAATTAGTTCAAATGAATGTTGTTAAAATGTTATTTTATTTTTGGATATATCTCATTTTCTGTTGTAAATAAATGGAAAGGTATGGTGATTGTATGAATCTCTCAGTACCGTTTAAGTTCAGTTCTTTGAATCAAATGTCATGGAAAAATTTCCAGGGTAATTTAAATTTACAGTACATGGATATTTTCAAGATCAAAGTATAAGTGCTTGACATTAGTTTGTGTACTTCAAAATATGTGATTATGTTGGATAACTGTTTATTACTAATAGCAACGATTTCCGGGACATCGAAACACCGGGGCACATGAACCTTTGTGGGCATGTACTGTAGCCCCACTAGATGTATGTACACACATAAACACACACACACACATGCACACACACACACACACACACACACACACACACACACACACACACACACAGGCAGGAATGTACGCATACCCACACACATGCATGCGCGCGCACACACACACACACACACACACACACACACACACACGCACACACACACACAGAAGCACACATACAGTACACAAAGGCAAACACACACATGCACACACTCATTTACATACACAACAATTGCAAGAGATGGAGTAGGAAATGGAGACAAATTGACTAGCGTGATTCATTTTTGCAGAGAGAATGTGCAGGACTGAGCAGTGGTCATATTTTTTATTATATTTGTGTATTTTATTACACATCATTAAGTTATAATCATTTTTAATGACAGCTGTTTGTTTCTGTCAAACAGTTTTTGTCCATGCCAACAGATTTTCTATAAATATGCCAAAAAAGTATTGTAGGCTATGATGATGTAACTTATTTAACCAGGCTTACTTAAATGGTTAACCCAAGGAACAATAATACACACTTTAAATATTGAATACAAATATTGAACCTTAAATGGCGAGAAAAATACATTTGTTTAGTAGTCCACTATCCTATAGCAGTCATATAGGCCTATTTGAGAATTGTCAATAAACATTGCCATATTTTTTTCCTTCCATTGATGTAGATTAAACAAACAAACGATAGACTATATTTCAAGAATGTTTAATTAGTAGGCCTCATGAAAGAAAACACTTAGTCTTACCCTGATGGTGAAACTACCCACATGAAAGGCCTATATTAAACTGTAGAATTTGCCAGTACTTTGTAAACACAGTAGGCCGGGCTATGACACGCTTTCTTTCGCTCGTCTTAATTCATCAAACACGTTCAGCCGTCATTAATGCTGAATCATTATGAACATCGCATTATGATTGGTCACTGACCCGAAACACAAGTAATCCCTCAGGGGTAAAAGGCCTCAGCAGCTTCCCCTTCCTCCCTGAGCCTCAGAGAACATCAGCGGCCTTCGAAACCGCTCAGGTGAACAACGCTGGCCCGCGGCCGTCACTCTCTTTGAAGCGCTGGCAATCTCTGTTCCGATTAGAGGCTTATTCGCCGGGAGGATCGTTGTTTGCGATGGGAACAGCCCATACATGGAAGATTCGAACGCTACTGCAGGTGTTGCCACTGTGACACTGAAGTCATGCAGTAAATCCCAGAAATGATTGGAATGAGAGAATGTTGAAAGGTTGCTTCAGGGTGCCAAGAGGCACATGTTGGATGACTAAGGATGTAATAATATGAAAGTAGGATGATAGCATGGTAGGCCTAGGCTATGATTTTTTGATTCTGACCTTAGAGATATGATTGACCCTCCGAAGTGTTTGGTGTATCTGTGTGGACATTTCAGGGAATCATCTATTCATGCATTAGATGATTTATTTAAGTTATTTAAACAAACATGTTTTGAAGTAGCCTTATTCATCTGTCCTCATGGGATGATTGGCATGACAACATACAAGAGGATATGTATGTAATTGGCCACCAGAGGGCAATAGAAACACCTAAAATATGTTGGCCATGCCGTGACCTTGAGCCTAAGATTTTGCCAACCAGAAAGATCATATCCTATAAATCGCATATTTCCCTTTACTCATATAAAAAAATTGCGTGCATATGTTAACATTTCTGAACTCTTTTGAAATGTGAAGTGATTAAAGTTATATCACCGAATTGCTTGAATGATAATAGGCTACCAGAGAATGGCTATTAATGAGAGAATTTACAACAAATTGTTGTCAGAACAAATGTACAACAAATTGTTGTGAATCTCATATTTCTTTAGCTGTCTAGAAAAGTTAATACAACACGGTCTCACTCGCCGTGGTGGTTAATATTAAAAGTAGAATTGACACCATGAGACAAATTTGTGTTGCGAAAAACAGGTTTTTCAGCATTTTGTTTGCTCATTGCATTTCTTTTCATAGGAGGGTTCCAAAGGTGTGATGAGATAGGGATGGATGACATCACTCTCGGGGGCTTCTGCTGACTTGGGTTATGTGATCACAGTGCAGGAATACCTGGGAGGTGAGGTCAGTAAGAAGACCAAGCTTGCGACACTATACTGTTCGTCTGTGTGGACTGAAGTTCCTCCACTGATACCCCCCCCCCCCCCCCTTTCACAAACAAACCCCTTCCAAACACACGCACGCAGACACACACACACACACACACACACACACACACACACACACACACACACACACACACACACACATGCCCACACACACATTTCCACCACATTTATTTTTCCTGGAATGGACTTTTTGTGGGGACCTCACTGTCATAAACTACTTGTTGTTTTGCAAATAATAAAAAATAGCCTGTATCCCATGGAAATCTCGAAAATAACTATAAAAATATTATACAGTAACTGGACCCATTAAAAAAGGGTATCTTTTCTATGTTAATGACTGTAGCCTAGGCTACTTATTGAGGTAGACTCAATAAGTAGCCTAGGCTACAGTCATTAACATAGAAAAGAAACTCAACTGAGATCCAACATTTAAATGTACAATTTTTGACTTTAGTTTAAAATTGTACATTTAAATGTTGGATCTCAGTTGAGTTGGGTTTTAGATTAAGCATGCATTGCATTTATTGACTGGCTATGTTGTGTCCAGGGCACTGCCCCCCTCACATGACGTAATGTATGGAGCATATTCACCACCCCGCGACTGCTGGATGGAGTTTGAAGCGGAAGCTAGATTGGTCCGACGCACAGGGCTCAGCTGTTCCCATTCATAGGCGACCGCTATAAGGAGAACTCATCTTGAAGTAACACTAACCATCCAACTTATCAAGGTGAGTGACTATGATATAGGTAATGCTACAGCATGAGCGTAATAAACGTGAGAGGAGTCTTTATCAAACGGCAATGATAGCGGGACTGCGGAACAAGTGCACGGAATGGTCCCAGTAGAGAACCCTGTCCCATCCAGATTTGTACAAGCGAATGACTCGTGGGTTCAACGATTTATGTAATATTTCCTGGCAGTTAGGATTTCTGAATATAAATAAATTGAAAGTTCACTGACTGTATATTTTGCCTCATGAAGTAGCCTAAATCTCGGTTTAGTCATTAGGTGCCATTCAGGATGTCCCGTGTGTGATGGGGACGCTATTGTTTGACATATTCTGTAGCCTATGTATTTTGTTACCTTTTTCCATGCATAACGATGTCAGATTTGTCACATTTTCTGTGTTTGTGGGAATTTAATATTTACAAAATAGCATTAGCTCACCATGTCAACGGACACAAACATGCGCTATAATTTACTTTTATGACGGATTCAGTATGTGAAGTCAATTTAGTGTCAATTTCTTTGAACAGTTTATTCAAACTCCACACTCAAAGTAGAGTAAAGTAAAGTAACACAGTGGCAACAGTCATCAACATCGGAAGATACTGTATTTTAGAGGCTTAGCTGAAAAAAAAACCCCAGCAAGAACAGTTTAAAGAATTCACACACATTATATAGAGACTTCTGACAACTGTAAATGTGGCCAACAATCTATTTGTTGAAGATGCATGGTGTCACAAATCTCATAAAATGTTACATGGCTATATCTACACAAACTAGTCTTTCATTATAGTTGATTTTCTAGGTATTGCATGCTTACCACGAGAGAAAAGATATAGCCTTCACTGTGTGTTAATGTGCGCATGTGTATGTGTGTGTGTGTGGGTTTGTGTGCATGCATGTGTGTGGGTTTGTCTGAAAGAGAGAGTGACTGTGTGTGTGTGTGTGTGAACGAGTGAGAGACAGAAAGAGAGCAGGTGGAGTTGATAGAACCAAAAAAAAAATGAATCTACGCTCCAGGCAATCTACTCTGACAGCCTGAAGATGTCTGGTGCTCGGCACAGGGCTGCTCTGCTGAAAACACGCTCTCAGTTATCTAGTGTTGAAAGCTGCTCTGTTCGCCATGAGCCGTCACCACTAGCCTGCAGCACACACACATGCGTGCTTTGGGAGAGGGATGGGGGGAGCCCACGTGGACCTGCCTGTCTGCCACACACACACACACACACACACACGCACGCACGCGCACACACATACGCACGCGCACATGCACACACACACACACACACACACACACACACACACACACACACACACACACACACACACATAAAGTCCTCTAGGCTCAGCAGTCCCCTGGTCTATCTCATGCGTCTGCTGGATGAGAGCCATCAGTCTTTTAGTGCATCGCTCTAGGAATAACTCCAACCTCATGATACCTCCTGCAGCTCATTTCTCTCTGGGGTCTGGTCTCGCCAACTAAACAATTGGGATTTGATTTTGAGCAGAAGAGACATACAGTCGCACTAAAACCCCTCTCCTGCGTTAGACGAAAGCCGATACTTTGACTTGGACGTTTGGGCACATGACCATCCACGCAGCCTGAATTGTTGACAGAGAGTATCAGATTTCCCGAGAGAGAAAATGCAAATGGCACCGCAACAGTCAATCACGGCAGCGCTCACGGAGTTCAACGGATGAACCTTGTCTGCTCTGTGGGGAGGCCCGGGCTGTATGTGGTGAGCTACACTTGGTCTGAACCCAGGGGTAGCCCCAATCCCCCCACCCCCCCAAGCTGATGTGGAGCTGAAGCCGATGCCTTGTTAGGTGGGAGCAGAAGTGGACAACAGTGATGTATTTGGAGTGAGAGGGCCTCCTGCACAACAGCAAACACAAAGCAGCTGCTATCTCCACTTGGGGGAAACGTGAAGACGAATATTGGGATTGGCACACAAGATAGGCTGCAGCCCAGTTAAGACCGACGAATTTCGGTTTCTGTGGTTTGATGTATGTGCCGGCATCACATTGTTTTGTGGACTTGGCCCAAATCTGACCATAAGGACTATGAATAGAAAATGATTGTCGGGGATTGTAATTGATTCCATTTAGAATATTGATATAAGGGATTTGGTTGTATCTGCTTACTGACAGATGCTTTGAGAACAAGTGCCCCTGGATGAAGTACATTTTTTCCATCACATGTAAGCTGTTGCTCAGAGGGAGAGAGAGAGAGAGAGAGATAGAGAGAGATGGTGGAAGAGATAGAGAGAAAGAAAGAATGAAAAAGAAAAAGAAAGAGAGAATGATTGTAGCTAGAGATGAAAGAGAGAGAGAGCGGTGAAGTGGGTGAAATGATTAATAGAGAGCACTAAAGGGAATTCAGACATATTCATCTCCCAAGGTTTCCCTCAAGTGCCAGCCAATGACAGTTTGATTTCACGTTCCAGTCTTTTGACTCGTTGTAGGCCAGGCCAGCGATGCATAAGGCATAACAATAACCAACTAGTTATGGTAATGCACACTCAATGCTCCCTCATTTTCAGACGTCTCACCCACAGGAACACATGGAACACATCGACTTCTGGACTCCCACGATTTTTCCCTCTCAGCAAAACAAAAACAACAACAACAGAATTCATTGGTTTTGAGTTTGTTCTCCATAACTTCCCAAAAGGAATGCCATTATCCATTGCCATTAATGGAGAGATAATAAATAAATACTTTTTGCTTTGTGGTGTTCTCTGTGTGCGTCAGCGGCCTCTGTCTTGAATTGAAACCCAGCATTAACATGAGAGATGGGGAGGCACGTCCCCCAAAGCAGGAGAACACTCTAGATTTGTCCACCCCTCCCCTTCTTGTGTGACAAATGTGTGTGTGTGTGTCTGTGTTTAGGAGCCTGGAGGGCTAGAGGACATGTGAGGGTGTGTGTGGCGGGGGAGGAGGTCACGTGTTTGTGTGTGTATATGTGTGTGTGTACGTGTGTGTGTGTGTGTGTATACTGTATGTGTGTGTGTGTGTGTGGGTGCGTGCGTGCGTGTTAGGGTGGGCAGGGGTCGTTCTCCTTAACATCCATATTAATGCAGTCAGGATGGAGGAGGGATTAACAGAGCTTAGGTCTGGGGGGGGGGGGCACGGTGCGATCAGATGGCTAGACTGACAAATGCATCGTTAGGACACGGGGTCCTCCTCTCACCCCCGAGCGCCCCACAGAAGGGGCTGTGCGCTGGGCCGCTCGATCTCCTCTCCTCATCTCATCTCGTCTCAATCTCAGGCTGTTGTTCCTGGACACCGGCCAACTTTCCCTCTGGGCAGAGCTTAAACAAACAAACGCACAGACCCCTCGGGACGGGGGGAAGAGAAAAAAAAACCCCATTGACATAATTTTCCTGTTGTATTATTTTACCCCCTCCTCATAAACAGAAACTGCATTTTTTTGGTCTTTGCTTTGTGGTATTATTTATTTATGCCCCTGCACCGGCGCGTGTAGACACGCTCCATAATCCCATACCTTGGCTTCATCTATCTGCGCCCACAGAAAAGCCCCTTGAATTGTTCTCCTGGGCCCCAGCTGTTACCTTTGTGGGGAGAATAAATGGGATGTGCACAGAAGGTTTGAATCTACTTATTGGGGGCGAGTGCATGGAACCCAGGGCCGAGCAGCATGTGTTCCCTAAAGCCTCTTTTGTTTGGCGTGGATCATTTATTAAATGTCATTTAAAGCGCCGGGCTCTCGTGCCTTTTTCAGACGGACAAGGCCAGGTTGTAGATAGAAGCGGAGATAAATCGGGCTAATTAAATAAGCTTTTCAGCGGTGTAATTACGGAGATGGAGCATTTGATCTTCGGTCGATGTTAAAAGAGAGCCATTTTTTTGTTAGTCTCATATCCATTGCCAGAGGCCTTGGTCCTGAACACACGGAGAGCGATCCCTTCAGGAGCCATGAAACAGCACGCTCTCTTGCTGTGTTATCCGGACAAATGAAAGTGTTATGATGAACCGGCTATTAAATCCGCTTTTTCCTCTCAGTGCGGACATCTTTTTTTATTTCCAGGGACTGTTAGACTGACCTTTATTGTATTTATGTAATCCTTATTGGCATTCTGTGAGTGTCTCACTTCAGCCATGTGGACTGGCCAGTGCTCAACCCCCCCCCCCCCCCCCCCCCCCCCCTTGGGCTGTGCAGTCTTTGCCTTGCGCACCGTTTGACCTCCCCTTCTGATGAGAATCTCACCTGCTCTTTGTCTCCGTCCCAAAATTGCCACGTTCATTTCCCCTTCCTCCCCACCCACGCCTGCTTCCCTCCACCTCCTCGGAGGTGTCATGTGACCCAGCCAGCCGCAGGGTTCACAGGGACACCAGAGGGACACAGCGTACGTACAGCTCCCTCATCCAATAGCATCTAACCTAAGCACAATACCAGGGAAATGGTGCGAGGTCAACTTGATCAAATGACTTGTCCTCTAACTGAAGGTCTCCTTCAATGGCAAATAATCAAATTATGGAAAGGGCCTGGGACCAATATCACATACCTCATAGAGAGAAGAAAGGGCATGTCTGGTCATGCTGAGAGGCACATATTATGTGGTATTGTGTTTCCATAAAACGGACAGTAAGCTTTGATGAAAGCCCAATCAAAATCCAACATTGCTGGGTGGTTGAGCGCACAGGGCGAGTTATGAACTTGGCCTCGTGCATGACTGCCACTATATTGGGTCTCTGATGAAAATCAACTCAATAGCATCCCTCAGATCGAGCCAAGAGGGGGAGAGAGCGAGCGGGTTAGAGTGGCGGGCGGCTCATATCGACTGGCCATATCGTGCCCTCGCTCCCGTCTGCGGCTGCTGTTGTGGAACATTCTTCTCGTAGAGCCTTTAATCTGGGCCTTGGGAAAGTTTTTGTTTGGGCTGCGGCAGGTTTATGTTGGTTTCACCTTAAATGAAGCAGCCTTGCTGAGTCCTTGTTCTTAAAATATCTGGCTGTAAGCTCGGCCCTCAAACCCACCCACCCACCCACCCCACCTGCCCTCCCCTCGGCTGGTGGGCGGTATAAAGTGCCTCGGCCCCTGCCATCCGAATCAATGTGGAGGGTTTGAAGGGAAGTCTGGTGAGCACACTGAGTTAATGCAGCAGTACCTGCAGGGAACAGTATTACCACCTGGAATCCTATTTACCCAGAGGTACAGGCCTCTCTTTTTGGATATTTTGCTTCACCATCTGTCGAGGGTTTCACAACAGAATAGATTTGTATTGTACTTTACTCTCTGGATTAGAATTGTGTTGTATGTTTCTACCAGGTACTCTTCACTGGATTTATTTAATTTGTCTCGATTGTATAAAATGGTATTTAATTGAATTTCTTAATTCGTCAAGAATTTAACTGTTAACAGTTAAACAGTTGTTGTTAACAGTTGTTCAGCTAACTAACAAAGAGTGTTTTACTCCTTTATATGTGCTTAAAGCCGTATAATTTTGTTTTGTCTTTCATGTCACATAATGAGAAGTTTTATTCACTACATTAAATATGCTGATGTTTCCACAGAGTTCATCCATCATTTCCATAACAACGGACTGATTAAGCAGCTGTCCCTCTCCTCCCCCTCAGCACGTGCAACTGAAAGTGGACCCAGAGAGGCACTACGTGCGGGCACCTGCATCTGTCCTGAAGAGCCCAGACCCCCAACACAGAGAGAAAGAGAGAGAGAGAGAGAGAGAGCGAGAGACCATGAGCAGCAACTACAGTGTGTCCCTGCTGGGCCCCGCACCCTGGGGCTTCAGACTGCAGGGGGGCAAAGACTTCAACATGCCCCTCACCATCTCCAGGGTGAGTCCCCGCTGTGTGTCTGTGTGTGAATGCCCTAGTGCTAACCAGGGCTCTTCCTTTTATCTGGGTCTCTCTCTCTCTCTGTCTGCTACTCTCTCCCTCTCTCTCTCTCTCTCTCTCTCTCTCTCTCTCTCTCTCTCCTTCTCTCTGTTTATATCCACCCCCCAGCCCCGTTATTCCCTCCTCCCGTCTCATATAGCCGGATATCCCAGAGCGCATTGGTTAGAGGAGCTATTGCGTGGTGATTATCAGTGTTACCCTTCTGTCTCCCCTGACTGATCCCCTTTTAACCCACCCCGACACCCCCCACAACCCACTGCCCCCCCCCCCCCCCCCCCCCCGGCCACCCCCGGACTCCACGCCCTCACGTCACACAGATACCAGGAACCCAGGAATGACAGACATCCCCGCAACACCATCTGGCAGCTGAGTGATGAAAAAAGGCACAGTGATTGATTTTCCTTAACCCCCACCTCCCCACTCCCCACTGCTTACACTCCCCTCTACTCGTTCACTCACTCTCTCTCTCTCTCTCTTTTTCTCTCAGTGCAGCAGCACTGAAACATATGCTGGCTCTTTGGAAAGAGAGAGAAAGAGAGAAGTAGAGAGAGAGAGAAAGAGGGAGGGAAGAGAGGCAGAGAGAGAGGGGGAGAGGGAGGAGAAGAGAGAGAGGTTTCTGTTTTTTTTGTCTTTGATCCTTTAGCCTCCCCGTTGTCCATTATTTAAGTGAGAGAAACACAAACTACTACATTATTCACAGAATAATCCCCCATAGGACCCAGTGGTCAAGCGTGGTCAATGTATATGTACGTTTTTAAAATGGGCTAAAATACCACCGTGGCACAATTACAATTATGGAAGTCTTAGTGTACCCTACAAGAGGTCCAAAATCAGTATTATTCTTCTGTCTGTGCAATCAGGGCTTGCGTGAGAGTGGGTCAGCTTTCTCGCTCTGGTCTGCTCTGGCTCTCATCATAACTCTGGCTGATGGCCGTGCGGAGAGGGTGCCACAGACTGATGAATGGTCACTGTGCCCCTTCACGGTTGCCATGTCTGTGTTGATGTTGTGCATGCGATATTCTTTTTTGCTAACCTTTAGCAATCTTCTCGAGTGGGGACTGGTATTTCCTCTTGTCTGTAAGCCAGTCACTTTTGTCTTCCTCCGTCCTCCCTCCCTCTCTCGCACACACTCATTCACTCACTCACTCTTTCTCCCTTTCTCCATCTTACTATCTCTCTCTCCTCTTATTCTCACTCTCATTCTGTTTCCCCCTCTCTCTGCCTTTCTCCTTCCCTCTCTCTCTCTCCCCTTCTCTCTCGGGTTTCTCTGATGGATTTTGGGTACCTGAGAGCGCTGGACTGGACTCAGTGGCAAACAACAAATGGCCTTTTCTTTCTGTGGTCAAACAGATGGTCAAACAGCCCACACTATCTCCATCCACTCCACTTGTATCACAGTCCAGAACAGCCCCCGCTGAGGACAGAGCTGGGAATATCTGAGGTCCGTCTGCTTCTCCTCTCCCTCTCTTTTTCTTTTTATAGACCATAGCAGACTTGGGGGCAATAATACGAGCAATCCACTGCTGGCAGTGTGCACTAGGAGTCAATTTCTGCCTCACACTCAAATGCCAGGTGGATTCTCTCTCCTCACAAGTGGGGATGAGAGCTTGATTGCTTTTTTGGATAGGGCCCGGTGGTTTGAGTTCAGAGCCCAAATTATAAGCCTTGGAAGTAATTGTCTGTTGTCTCTTTGGCAAGTGGAGTTAGTTATGTCAGTCACCAGCAGATGGAAAAAGCATCGAGAAGAAAGGTTTGAGTGCATTGGGCAGAGATGTGTAGAAATGTGTCGACATTCAGAGAAACAAAAGGATAGAGGAGAAAAAAGGGAAAAAAAAGACAGCTGGAGGGTAATGTGAGTGAGGGACAGAGAGGAGAGCGTGGCGAAAGTCTGCGCTGGTCGGTGATGTCATTCTACGATGTGGCCTGGAGTCCCTAGTCAGATTTGAGCGAAGACATTACTCATGCTTCATAAAAGCTATTGTTTTTGGTGTATAGTGCACTAAAACCAGCCACCCATTTTATACGCACGGCAGAGGTTAGCCTTAGATCTGTTATGGAAAATAGCTACGCATTCCTCTGAAGAAGATGAGGATGAGGAGAGGATGAAGAAGTCTTAGCGATGATGAGAATGTCGATGATAGTGAATTTGAACATAATATTAATGCTGAAGAAAGAAATGAATCCATCGAAAGTGTTATGTGATGTGCGTCAGCTGTTACTTCATTTCAACAGCAATCCATTCTCTGGTCATACTCCAAAAAGTCCAGAACTAATTTTCCCAAATCTGTCATGTCCTACAACCATGTTATTATCATACACATTTTGTACACTCTGCGTCTCAGCTATGATGTAGCCCAGCAATGCTTTTGGGAGACGCAACGTTAAATGGTTTTGCAACTCGTCTTGTAAGACGTCTGACAATAAACAATCTATCACTTCACAGGGAGTGACATACAAAGAAAATTCTTATGAGGGTGATTGAATGCACACGATGTTGAGATTTTATCCTGTCTGTAAAAAAAGCCTTGTTGGTCTCTGAAGGGAGTTGGCTGGGGAGTGAGTTTGGACATAACCGTGTGAGATTTATAAGCCCACTGCCACTCTGAAGCACGGGGACAGGCACCGTTTGGGATTGCGGTCCGGCGAGGGCGGAAAAGCCCTTGGCACACACGCACACACACACAAACACACACACACACACACACACACACACACACACACACACACACACACACATACACACACACACACACACACACACACACACACACACACATATACACACATGTGGTAGTGATGCTCTTGGAGAGAGCTGCTGACAAAGAGGCTTAGTTTGGTGGTGTTGCATGTCGAGGATCAGTAAAAACTCCCATGGACAGAACAAGGACTTCTGTGTCCAGGCCCTTTGGTCTGCGGTCAGTGCAGCTATGCTTGGTAGGCGCACATTTTGCACAAGGCCACGGCCAGCCCTGCACTTTCTCACACCACACAGACAGTTTGTTCGTCTGTCCAGCTGTCCGAGCTCTAAATTAAACATGATTGAGTCTTCACAGTGTACTACTGTATGAAAAAAAGAATATTTGAATCGATTTAAGTGGTA
>NC_055964.1:20081977-20109477 GCF_018492685.1 Alosa sapidissima
TGCTCTCAATACAATAGAAAAGCACTTCAGAGAGTTGTGCGTACAGCACAGACCATATGCGGCTGTGACCTACCCTCCATACTGGAGTTATTTGAGGGAAGATGCATTAGGAAGGCAAAAAAAATCTTGAATGATCCTAGTCATCCCAACCATGAACTATTTGAGCTATTACCATCTGGCAAACGATATAGAAGCTTGAAAGCTCGTACCACCAGACTCCGAAGTAGTTTCTTTCACCAAGCAGTTAGATTGCTGAACTCATGCTGAAGACAACAAGGCACTTTTTTGAATCTTGAATCTAGTTAGGAGTGTAGGCCTACTGATAGAAGGAAAATATTACAGAACCGTTGGCACTGATGAACACAACACGATGTTTCTGTGATACAAACAATCCCATTCAGCACCTTTTGAGTAATTCTTCCATGAATAAGTCTTTCTCAGCTGGGAGAAACAATAGCAACAACAGCCTTCAACTATCAACCAGCAACTAGCAAAACAACAAACAGGTGATCATAGCAGGCAGGCCAGCAGGCATTACAGAAGGGCTGGCGGGGAGCACGCCTGACGGTCTGTTCAGTTTCCTTTCTCAAGCCGCTGCCTTGCCTTGCGTTTCCTCTGGAACTGCCGTACTGTACAGCTTCCTGTGCAGTCAAGCCTCCTTAATTGTTGCATTGTGTTACTGCACTATTGGACTCTTACATAGTAATGACGCATTTCTCATGGATGGCCACAGATGTCCTCCAGTAACCAGGAACGCTCCTGGACGGCGTCACCCAGCAGGAGCATGACCTCAGTCACAAGGGTGCAGGCCACAGCAGAGGGCCCACTGTCCACCAAGTGGCTTTGTTGTAGTGGAAAGATGTATTAATAGACCTACTTCACATGTGAATACATTCTACTGCATGATGCCCATGGACATCTAGTATCAGCATTTACTAATTTAGAATACACCTTATAAAGTGAGGTCAAGCCAACTTGGGACAGGTTCAAAAGAGCATCAGCATATTTTGTGTTTTCTATTATGATGTACTGCATGGCAGCTAAGATTTTTCATCATAAATATGAATACATATATAATATAAATATTTATCTCAAAACTAACCTTAAGCATGATTGCATGATATTGTCCTTGGGAGCACATCCTCACACCAGCATTACACATTTATTGGTGTACTTATGTTATCTAAATAGCAAATGAAGACATGGAGAGCTCTGGGTTGGCTGTGTCACCCATCTATACTAAAACAAGACCTTCTCTACTGGTCCTCTCTCTGGTGAAGGTGGCAAGTGAGAGGCATTTAATCAGTGATAAATGCCTGAGTGATGTTGTGTGTGATCCCACACTGTTGTCTATAAAAGGCAAAAGCCATGGAGCTCTGGTACAATCCGGCTGGGGCAGCTATTCATTAACATTTACTGCTCTTCATAAACAGAGTGAAAATACAGCTCTGAGCTCTGAGCGTAGCTGTTAAGCACAGGGATGGAGTTTAAGCACAGTGGTGGAGATAGGAGCCGGGGTGGTAGGAGTCTAGCACTCAGAAGCACTTCTGTGGAGCTTAATGCTCATCTGTTAGATGCATATAATCACTATTTGTGTAACTCCCCTGAGAAACAGAGTTTGTTGTGGGTCAGACCAATTGTGCTGCCCAGGTTGTGAGTGAGTGAATGAATGTAAGTCAAAAAAGTAAGTTAGACTCGGAAAGTTTGCCTAAATAGGTCCGTGAGTAACAGGTTTTTCTCTCCTCATCACAAAGGGCTATACTGTTTAAATGAGTCGGGGAAGCTCTGGCCAGCACACAACTCCTAATTATGTTGGAGTTTGACGTCACTCGGTAATGATTTTTGTAAGTTAGTCTAGCAGAGGACGTTCACTGTTTCCCTTTCTCTGGCCTTAATTCCTGTTTTTCTCCCCGAGAATATAATTTAGAAGATTCATAAAAAATTTAATCATTCTTGTTTTTTTACTAGCCTTTTCTGAGAGGGGAAACTATGTAAGTGTCAACTGCACACAACAGTTGAATTCTCTTAAGATGCTCTTGAACCAGATTGCTGTGATTTGATCGGACGTAGGCAGTGAGTTTTGCCAGCGCTGGGACGCGAGTCTGTTCCGCGGGGGCCGTGGAGGCCGACGTGTGAGGTAGCGGAATCAGTGGGAAGCCTGAAGTGATAGGAAACGGCCCCCCTCTGCTCTGTCTCTCCTCACAGCTCTTACTGCATTCAGACAGAAAGAGAGAGCAGGGCCTTGGATTATTCACCTCTCCTTCTCCTGCCTTACAAATGGACTTCTGCTTTTTGTGCTTCCAGAACATAATGGAACGTGTGGAAGAGCTCCCTTATAGCTGTTGGTTGGTTGCAACGTTCTCTCACAGGCCTTCTATCTCTCTCTCTCTCTGTCTCTCTCCATCACACTCAAGTTCCTTGATTAGGTCTGGCTGAGGGTTTGGGCAAATCTGCTGAAGAAACTGACAAAGTGAAGACAGGAATATTCAAAGCTCTGTGTGGAAAGGAGAGGGGGTTCAAATACTCTTTTTGACAATGTGTCACCTTGGTTACACAAACAACCACAAAGTACAACAGTTTGTATTTATCAGTGTATAGTTTACAAAGAAAATGCCTCCGAAAAAATGAGCCAACATGAGCGTAATTCATCTCTCATGGATCAATGTTTTGTAGAACACTGGTTGAAACATTTTCTTAGCTTTATTCATTTATTTATTTATTTATTTTGTTCTTCTGCAAACAGCAGTGATTGCCATCTGATAATTACTTACACATGGGAATTTTCTTTCTTTCTTTTTCTAATTTTGAGTGGAAAACCACAGCTATGGCACAAACCAGAGGACCGCAAAACAACACAGTAATATTATAGTCAAACTATTGTGCTAGAGGGTGTGAACCTTAAACTCTCTATGTTTTATGGGACAATTTTGGTTTTCAGGATCTCCCAAATGTTCTCTTGTGTCGGTAATTGCTGTTTGAAATGACTGTGGATTGTGTCTAAATAGTACAAGGAAACTTCACTTTGATGCTGACTTGTGACACTCACCACAGGATGAAATAACTAAACGGGTGTGTTGCTGCTCTGTTTTTTCCTGTGACATATGTTTGCAAGGCTGGGGGGAGTGTAGTGGGAGGCACATACAACCCTACATGTGAGAGAAATCAAAATACTTCATTATCTCCAGGATGTTTGCTTAGCACCTCGTTACCAGGCAAACGCTTCCTGCATTCACTGACAAACTCCAAGTAAGGAGAAAAAAATAGGTTTGAGCATTCCCAAACGAGGGAATTCTGTGGTAGTGATCACCCCTTCGGCAATTACGCCAGCCTAGACCTGTCAATCAGAGAGACCTTCGCCTCATGAAGGTCACGGCCTCTCTTGTGTTGTTATTACGGGCAGTCCATGAGTAAATGGCTTAATCCATAACTCAGAGATGAGGACGTTTAGGCCGTCATTTGCTGCCAGTTTCCCTTCAGGAAGTGTTTCCCTGTTTAATGACTTGTATCAGCACAAGCCTAGGCTTTTTATAGGCTCCTATGGCATCGGGGGATTAGTTTGCTGATTCCTCTCTTTGTTTCGCTTCATGTAGGACAGCTTTTAAAAAATGCCACATGTGGCAAGAATATGAAATGCCCAGTTGCACTTTCATGCAATTATGAAAATGTAGCGCTCTGTTCTTTGGGGGGGGGGGGGGGGAGCTGTTTGTATGCTGGCCTTTTTTTGTGTTTTATAGGGAAACTGATGTGGCTTGTGTGGTGTGTTGCTGCTCAGCTGAACATGTCTCTCGTCTCTCTGTGTGCGTTTCAGCTGAATGACGGCGGCAAGGCGGCGAAGGCCAAGATCTCCGTGGGCGACGTGGTGCTGTCCATCGACGGCATCACCACCGACGGCATGAACCACCTGGAGGCCCAGAACAAGATCAAGGCGTGCGCCGGCAACCTCAACCTCACGCTGCAGAAGTAAGAGCCCTATATGTGCCATGTTAAATAAACAACCCAATCAGAATCAGCTTCCTGCCACACAGGCCTGCAGTGAGCTGTCATCCAGGGTGCTTTTAGAGCTTTGGGCCTATCTGTAGATAAAGTCAACAGACCAGTCTAGTTATGGCATTGTAAAGTGTCCTCTCTCCATGTATAAACATCCCAGTTTATCACTGTGTCGTGTTGTCCTTTTAAGCCCTTTTACTGTCGGAGCATAGCAATAGCATCTCTCATAAAAAAAAGAGCAGAGAGGCTCAACTTGTGCTCCCCGACTCTGTTGATGGCATCGGCGCCATCATCTGAGCCCTGTTCCCGCCACTGTAGCATGGCTGAGGAACATCACATGCTGCTCTCTGGTGTTGACCTATCAAGTCCCATAAAGAGTGTGTGCTCCGCTCAGCACTGACAAACCCCATACTGCACGAGTCAGGGGGACAGATGGGAACTGTTAGCGTAAAAAAGTTTTTGACTCAGTGTGGCATATATGCGGTCGCTTCTTCACGCTCCTCGGCCTTTAAACTCAGGACAGCACTGAGGGGTGAAAGAGTTTGGGGTTGAATGTTAACCCAGAGCTGTCATCCCTCTTGAGCTATATGTCATGCTGGCATGGTGAAAAATGGCTAGAGAAATGCTGCAAGCAGCTTCACATCATGTTCTATGTTTATGGTTATCTGGCCCTTTTTTCTTTTTTTTTTACATTACTTTTTCTTCTTTCTCTGTGGTTACATATTAACTGACTGTGGGGGCAAAAGGTGGAAATGTATCATAGTCGTTGTCATCTTAGCTTAGTGTAAACAAATGAACTCACCCTGAGATCACCATAGACAACGCATAATCTGCGCCCAACGCCCAACGCCATGGAGGAGTATATTCCCGGCAACACTGTTTTGTGTGTGTGTAAAAAGGCACACATGTGTCTCGCATCACTTAAACAAAGACGAACGGACGTTCTCTCATAGCGCCGTTGGCGGCCATCGCGGCTGGGCTCAATAATGAAGCATTAGTGTAACGCATAAACTGAACCTTTAACTTGGAAATCTCCATGGTGGCTCATTATCTCGGAGGCGTTGTGGAGCTGATATGAAACAGTGATGCAAACGTGTTGCTGAGCAGTGCTGACCCACAGCAGTGCTTTTCCTTCGGAGGAGCACGTTACGTCATTATACAGATTTCTGCAAGCTCGGTAAACATCAAAGCTAGCAGCTCCTGCTTTGGTGCTTTGGGAATGGTTGCATTTGAACTTGATTTTAAAGGCCGTTTATATTTTTTAAAAAATGTTTTTAATTACCAGCATTGTTTTGGAGAAGTAATAAGAGTACATTTTTTCTTTATTTTATTTTCAATTATGAGTCCTTTCTCCCCCCCCCCACCCCTAAAGATATGATATGACCTACAGTGATCATTTTTGCTGTGACTGTCATGAAATCTTATCTGTAAAGACCCCCTTATCTGCTGTGGTATCAGTCACTGGTTTGGCAGGCCAGATTCCCAGAGATTGGACTACATAAAATGTGTATTCATGCAGCCAAGGAGTTTTAACAAGAGTAATTGTCCATGAAGAGCTAGGGTGTGGTCTGTAACCTAATCAAGTGAAAGAAAGAGAGAGTGAAAGAGAGAGAGAGAGAGAGAGAGAGAGAGAGAGAGAGAGAGAGAGAGAGAGGAATAGGGAGAAAAAAAGAGGGGGAACTGAAAAGTAGGTGGGGTATTGGATTTTATGGAACTTTTTTTCTGTGTCTTGAAGTGTCTGCAAAAGTCATCAAATCAGCCCTCACTGGGTTTACTCACTGGGATGGTTGGACACCACACACACACACACACACACACACACACACACACACACACACATGCTGAGATCGCTCTTGTGGTTGACCCCTCTGCTGCGGTGGTGTAAAAGCAGCAGTGTGAGTTGGCATGTCCGCACCTCAGGGGAAGTTGGCTCGTGTGTAAATGCAGGGGGTGGGAGAGGCTCCATCACAAAGCCCCATGCTGTAATTTGTGAGGCTTTCTGCCACCGAAGATGTCAAGTGTGACAAGCTGTGGAAGGTTAAGGCCAATTTACAGTAGCTCCCTCCGAAGACCTTGAGAAATCATCATGGATCCTCAGTGTGTCTTAGGTCTTAGGTGACATGACTGCCCGGCCGGTAACTACCTATCAGCACTCTCTGTGTGCCGAGGAGGAGGAAGTTTTCCTTGGATGCTGTGAGTTGTGAGCGCTGCCTTGTGTTTTCAGCTGAAATGCAAAATGCTTGGACCACATGTAGTCATTAGTCATGATTTCAATTCCTTTTATAATGTGAACGTTGTTTGTGACATGCCCACCATCTGCAATACCTTTCAGGAACATTATGTTTTCTTTCAGGCTTTCTGAACATGCATGTGGCAAGAATGCATGGAATAGAAGCCACAATTGCGTAACAAAGCATTCTTCAATTTCAGTGTTTCGCTTGAGCTGATGGAATAAAGTGGCTGGAAAAAAAACATCATGACATCTCCAGAAACTCATGTTTGATCCCTGCTCCCCAGAAGAGCTGGGTTCATTTCTCAGTCAGCGCTCTAACATGTGGTCAAGGGGGCGCTGTATGACACTTCTTATACCACATAGAATGACATTCGTCAAATCTGGGGGGAAGGGAGCAGTTAATCGGACAGGCATATGGAAAGAAAATAGAGCTTGATGTGGAGCGGGGGCAGTGGTCTGTGCGTCTGGTGTATGGCTGGAGACTAAATGAAGCAGAGCCCGGAGTGGGCCGGACGAGCAGCCGTAAGCCTGTCCACGGCCCCTGGGCCTGCTGTGAGGGGCTTCCCTGCGAGGCTTTTGATTAAATCCACCTCAACTGAATAAAGAGGATCCAGACAACTTCCATCTGTTGCCGCGATGACAATCGCTGCCCCTGCTGGCACGCTTCCAAAAAGCAAGTCTTAATGATCCCTGTGTCATGCCGTGCGCGCGTCTTTTGACATCTACAGGAAAGAGGAAGGAGGCTGAAGTCTCATCGTCTGTCATCATGCTTTACGTGTTTGTGTTGCTCTGTTGTGGCTGTAGCAAAGACAATTGGAAGGCGTTTACAGTCCAGTAAGCGAACGCTGTGTTGACAGTAGAGTGCGGCAGTGGGCTTTGCAGAACCACTCTCTCATTTTGGTCTCCCGGCGGTGGAAGATTAAAGAGACTTTTTCGGTGGTCCAGTGGAAAAAATAACAAGGCGAGAGAGAACCGCCGGTGACACAGTTTGTAATTCACTGATGGATATATGTGTATGAAAAGATATGACCAAACACTTTTCCTATATAACATGGCTCATGGATCATGCCTGAAATAACTCTTGAATAAACCTTCATGCTTTTCTAACTTTAATGGCGCCACATACTGACAGTGTTGAATGGGAATGGAGGGGACACATCCATCTTTGGTGGCACTTGCAATTGCAGCAGCTGGAGGAGATACGTTTTCTGATGTCAGTTGTGACCATCACTTGGACAGAGCCTTAGCGTTTATAGGCAGATACTTTGGTTGAATACGAGAAAAAATGTGGTTTCAATGCTGCTCCAGCTAAATAGCATACTTTAGATAATAATCCATCTCATATAATATAATAATATAATATAATAATCCCACATCATAATCCATTTTATGTCCATGCTGCATGTGGACCCAAGAAGACTCAGAGTCAGTTGTAGGTCTGGGCTCAGGCCCAGCATAGTTTAGCTTATTATAACAACTTGGAAATGTTCGTCAGCTAAATATACAATTACCGATAGTCGTCATTATACACAATTTGATTGGAGTGATTAACTTCAGCTTAAATTGGATTCATTTGAAGCGAAACTGCAGACTGGGAATTGTGTAAGCCTTTTTAAGTGTTGTCGGTGGGTTATAATTCTGTGATTAACCCCATGAAACCTTGTGCCACATATTTTGTGCTACAAGTCATTTATCTTTCCATGTGCACTACAATACTGATATTGTATGGTGAAGCAAGAAGGGCTGTTAAGACAAATGGAGGAAGTTTGTCTTTTATTAGAGAGCAACAGCTATAGCCAAATGCCTTTTGCATTCTGCTTTGAGTGGGCTGTCGACATGCCAAAGAGAGTTAGTAGATCTTTTGCTGACTGCTTGTATACATGTGCAAGGATTACAGTTCCTTAGTGATGGATCCCACCGTATTGGAAACACATGCTTCCAATGTTTTTGTTAAATAGTTTTTTTTTTTTTCAATTTTGTTTAACGTCTCTGTGGCAATCTGTAGGAGCTTTCAACAACCCACCCCCCACCCCCACCCCATCTCCACACCACCCAGCCACCCCCTTTTGGAAAACATGCTGCAGATCCTGCTGTTATTGCTCCACTTACTGGGAGATTTGGAGTAATTCCTCTTTGCTCCGCAAATCGCATTTGCTCCAAATTGCCTTATCGGAGCTGCTTCCCTCGCAGTGGCGTTCCCTGGCCAACCACAGATGGATACATCTGGAGTTTAATGAGAGAACATGTGTAATGGAAAGAATTATATCTTCTTTTCAGTTACAGTTCATTTTTATTGCCTCTCGGGCCGCAAAGCAAAGAGAGGCACTTCTTGTGTCGTTTTTACTTCTGTCGATAAGTCAGATGATATTGGTTAAGCAGCTGCGAATGCAGCAGGACGAAATAAGCAAACGAGTCTCGTTTCCCCTTCTTGTGCTCGAAATGAGATGTCAGTAAAGTTTGTTATTCTCCTTTCTTAGCAAACTCTTTGATTTAGTGACAGGGGAGATGTGTAGCAGATGTGTGTGAGAGTGTGTGAGTATGGAAGGTGCACTTGACAGGAATGGAAAGTGGGATTGTTAAGCCTTTTCACAAGTGCCACATTAAAATATATTTTTGACTTTGAGTGTGAGATTTTTGGCACTCTTAGTCATATTTCCATAGGGTTCACAAAGTCAGGGACCTACAATGGCAGATTGGGTGTTAAACATCCTGAAATGGAAGGCTTTTAAGCAAATTGAGTGCCTGGGGAAAAGGAAGGTCTTCCTGAAAGCACAAACATTTTACCTTTTAAACCTCTCTATTAGTTGTGTTCACTGCTTAGCCCTTTTTATCTCACATAAAACAGGGAACACACTAAGCATCGCATTCCGGAATTTGCCAGAAAGTTCCTGGTGCCACCGCGAGATGCTTCCTGCCCCCTTGGGTGGTGTTGTGTGTTGTTATGTGATGAGAGAGAGGCTGGCGTGTCTGCTGTGGTGTGTTTGTGGCCTGGGCGCTCTCTACGCAGATGTCTGCTGTGATAAAGTGCGGATGGCCTGGGCTAATGGCACCGCTGGGTCTCCTAAACCTGAGGCAGACCACTCAGCCCTCTCGTTAAACTGCTGCGTTACTCGCAGTCTCCTCTGAGGTAGCCAGGACCCGAGGAACGCTCACTGACGTGTGTTTATTTGTATGTCTGTGTTTTGTGTGTGTGTGTGTGTGTGAGTGTGTGTGTGTGTGTGTGTGTGACTGTGTCTACACACTTGTGAGAGACCATGAGAAAGTTAGATACCAAGCCTTACGATATCAAAACAAGGCGATTTATTCCTCCTCATTTAACCTCATTAGCAGTCCTCAATTAACCTATGGTCCTATAAATACTTATAACATTATTAGATTATACCTTCTATTTCAGTCTGTATAATTGGCCATGGTTATTCATATTTCTGAAATGTGGCGGAGCTCACCTTGGCAGCTGGCTATCCGTACTATGCGTGGATGCTGAAATGACTTCCACTCTGTGACGAATTTTATTAGTCTGCTTTCAAGTGAACCATGGGCTCTCCGTGAGGCCCTAATTGAAATGATTCAGGCTTGATAAGGGTGGAAGCTTGAGAAGAAAGGAAAGGAAAATAAGACACAAAATGAACAAACAGCCTTTTCTTGAGTCAGCTGGATTGAAAACGTGATCACAGAAACATATGGCTCGCTGCTGTCCCCCTGTTGCTATTGTCCGACGGCTATCATATGGGCGGCTGTTTAGACTGGACATACCTCTGCATTACTGCAGTCTCAGTGGAAGGAGATGAGACAAAACAGTCACAGACATGCACAGCAATGCTCTTTACAAGGAGAGGGTAAATTCTCTATGGTAGTAAAATGTAGGGAGAGGTAAATGGATGGTAACATCGCTGGGTGGTCATCGTGTGGGGAGAGCTCCTGATAATTTGTGCGTTTAGTACACCGCTGGGTCTCCTAGTAACAGTCAATGAAATAATGGCCTTTTTAGCACTTACCTGTAGATTGGTTTACTTTTGGTTGTTGATTTGCCCTCTCATGCCATGCCATATCTGTCAGTTTTGAGAGGCCATCTTGTTTGCATCAGGAAGGCTCATTGAAAAGCACATTCTCCTGATTGCTTTGTTTGTTTGTCTTGCAATTGGCAGCCGTTTTTTTCTAATGCGTGAGCTGCCCTTGGCTTGTGTTTGAGGGTAACTGGTCACGTTTCTCATGCACACACACCAACATGCACACACACATACACACACACACACCCATCAAAAGAAAGAATTTGTCTAAGTGGGGAATTACTTGTTCAACGTTTGTTTCTGTCACAGTATCAGTGCTCATATCGGTATAAGTCACTGCTTAATCAGTGTGATTACCCTGCTCCACATGAACTAGTTCCAGCGGTCTGGCTCACATCTTCTGTGGTGTGCGCTGGAGGTTTACAGCTATTTCCAGGCTAATATCTTCAAACCATGCTCAAGGTTGGGACTGGCCGCTGCAATTATTGACATTATTTATATTAACGAAGGCGTAATCGACAAATTAGACAAACAACACGCTGCGGCGTGTCTCTGTGTCCCGTCATTCACTGTGGCTGCAGAAGCTGAGAACGCATTTTTAACTGTTCTTTTTATGAGAACTTGACAACTTTTTGGAAAAAAATTCTTTTGACAACTTGACAACTATTTCTTTTTCACAGAGAAACGAGTCTGCAGATTTTGCTTAGCAGCCATTTGGGCCTCATCAAGCCAAAAGACAGGGCTGTCCATCTTAAGACCCCCCCCCTGCTGTGAGTCAAGCTTGCTCCAGTTCCATTAAATAAGAAGTGGACAGTGCTTTTACATAACTCACACTGCCATAGCCCGTCCAATTAGTGACATGCTGGTCGCCTGTGCCGTCCACACATTCGGTGATTTCAACTGAGCATGACCTGGGACTGGAAAAAGTGATTCGGCTTGCTTGGGCCCTCTGTGCTCTGATGTCACCGTGAGGCCTGTTTCCTACTAGAACAGATAATACCTTCCAAAATGGAACTCTGTTTGAAGAACCCCTTTGTCGGAGCTTAGTCATTCATCTTCTCGGAAATGGACTAAGGGGGGTGTGTTTTTATTTTAGCTGGACTGACGGACCGGTGGAAGAATGGTGGTCCTATTCGGTTCCCCTGGTCCCTGAATACCACCAAAAGAGTGTGACGCAGCCTCCGACGACTGAGGGGCTATTTAAAGATTTCCTCTTAGGGCAGTCAGAGGAAGGGTTTTGGTAGGGGGGCTGGAGGGCGCCTATCGTTAAATGCTGGCCCATCGCCGTGCTCCAGAGATTCCTCCGTGGTTGACCATTTGATCTTTTGCCACCGCTGCTCCCTATCGCCTGTGGGTACCGTGCCACCCCTTGTGCCAGGGTGCTGGCATGAGCGAGGTGACCCCAGGCCACATTAGAGTGCTTTTAAAGAAGATTAACCCGCCCCTATTTTAATCTCTGGTCTCTAAGAAAGAGAACCTTTCCGGCTGGGTTGCGTGTCTGGGAGAGCTACACCTGCAGTCTCCCCGTCAGAGGCCGGGCTGTTGTGGATTTGTCGATTAGAAAGATCCAGGGTTTTGGGCAGATGTGTGGCAGCTGCAGCTGGAGGACCTGAGTGTCTCATTATACTTTTATAACAATTGTTTCTGAGTATGTGTGTGTGTGTGTGTGTGTAGATAGTCTGATTGCCAACCCTCAGAGATACATTGGCATTAACCTCCCAGTACGTTTTAAAGTCGTTTTTCATTGTCAACATTGTAAATCCTTCGACTTTGGCTCAATCAGAGCAGCCCAATGGTTTGTGTTCTCATTATCACTGCTGCCATTTATAAGAGAATCAAACCCAAACCTTTTCATCACAGTTTCTTATAACCTTTCATGATGAACATTTTGTTTTATTTAAGCTTAAGTGAATTCACCCATTTGGCCCTAGTCAAACCTTGTGGAGGTTGTTTATTCTCTCCGTTTTGATTCGGCTGTCAGCAGAATAAACAGTGTGATGCTACCCCCTGTTCTCAAAAAGACCCCACAGCCATAACTGCCAGTTTTCTCTCGACTTCGACTCTTTCTTCCTCCAGGGAGATTTCCCTGCGCGTTGAGTTTCCTGACCTCTCTCCTTTGGCGTGCCACAGTCCCCTCTTTCATAAGCATGAGGCTGTGGTTGCCATGCTCGCTCACTCTCTCTCTCTCTCTCTCTCTCTCTCTCTCTCTCTCGCTCGCTCCTTTGTGCACTCGCCACTGTGGTTTTGTCATCAGGGCACCAGACCTGTGTATAAACGCTCCAATCATCACTGGAGCTCTTCCCCAGCTTCTGAAACCTTAAACGGTGTGTGCAGGGAGAGGAGGAGAGAGGAGGGGAGGGGAGAGGACAGAAGAGAGGAGAGGAGGGGAGAGGAGAGGAGAGAGGGGAGGAGAGGAGAGGAGAGGAGAGAGGGGAGGAGGGGAGAGGAGAGGAAAAAGGGGAGGAGGGGAGAGGAGAGAAGAGAGGAGGTGAGAGGAGAGGAGAGAGGGGGAAGAGGAGAGGAGAGAGGGGAGGAGGGGAGAGGAGAGGAGAGGAGAGGAGGGGAGAGGAGTAGTCGATTCCAGGGAACGTTCACATTTCAAATGTACCATCCAAAAATGCATGGGCTCTCTCTTTGTGAACTTAGGCTTAACCCTGAGTGAGCAAGCGAGCAAATGCCTTTGCTGGCTTTGCTGTTGAGTGCGAGGAGGCCAGTTTTGAGCTCAGGTTCAGAGCAAGGCTGCCTGTAATTGCGATATCAGAGGAGTCGTTTCGACCTGGCTGCCGTGTGGTTCCAAGTACTGATCAAGGCTTATCAATGCTGTTCTCTAGCCAGCTGTGTGGCCCCTGCTGGTTGCGGTCTTGTCTTAGGTGGGGTTATGATTAAAGGATATCAGTGGTATTTCCATGTTCACACAGAGTGCAAAAGCCAGCAGGCACCATGGATAAAAACACCAAAGCATCAAGATTAGAAAGCTGGCTTAGAGTTATTGAACACTGCATGATTTTCATCTGATTCGTCTGATCCTGCATATTGGACTGCGCACATACACACAGAGACACACAAACACACACACACACACACACACACACACACACACACACACAAAAACACTACACACACACACACACACACACACACACACGCAAAACGATAAAAAAAAACAATGAACTCTCTCCCCCTGTCTACCTCCATCCTCCTTTTTCTCACAAACAGGGAAAGAGAAATGGAGTTCTCCAAATCTGTCAAAAGGCCTGAAAGATCTAATCAAGGAAACAGAGAGGGCAGAGAGAGTGAGTGAGAGAGTGAGTCTTGGAGCGCGTGTACCCGTCTGACACACAGTCTGGCATTGCTGGTATTGTAGTTGGATAATTGCTGCACTCCGAGGCAGCGAGCGTGTTTCCCAGAGGAACTATGTGGGAATTGTAAGTGCTTTTACCATGCGGCGGTGACAGCATGCCTCCAGTACTACCTCTAATGACCAGGACATGCAGGCAGCAGGACCTTTTTTTGTATGGAAGTGTTAGTTTTAACCCCCCCACCTTCACTCCTGCACACACACACACACACACAGACACACACACACACACACACACACACCTCCCTGCTCTTTCACACCAGTAAAACAGCCCTCATATCTAATCCCTGAAATAGGAAACTTGTCAGTGTGTTTAAAAGCTCCTAAATGCCCCAGGTGCAACACGCAGCCTCCGCAGAGCGCCTGAAACTGAATAGTGGACTTGAATAATGCAAATTGACTGGGAAGGCTAAGTGGCTGTAATTACCTCCTCGCTGCCGCGGAACCGCTGGGTTAGCGAGCGCTAGCATTACACTGCCCGCTGGTATGTGCCAGACTGTTGCTCTTGGCAGAGCCCCGGTTGTGTACATATCCTTCTCCTACAAGTGCCCCTTCCTCCCCGGGCTGCAGCCGGTCGCCCAGGAGGGGACTGAGATAAACAACGTGTCTCAGTGGGGAAGGAGGGCTAACGCCAAGCTAATGATAAGGCTGTCCACACTTAGCTTATCCTTTTTGTCGTCAGCAGACAAGGTCCATCCATGTCAGAGTATGAATATGAGCAAGCTGAAGATTTCCTAGGAAGCGTAGGCTCAGAAATAAAGGCGTTTTGTTTGGATCAGAGGACTATGGTTTGGTTATAAATGGAAGATATGTAACAGTTGTAGAAAACTCAACAAGAATCAGGGTTTAAGGGGATCCATTACACTCGAGTAGGAATGCAGTAATTGCTCTTCAGTGTAGCCTGGTGTCATTTTAAGCTATTAAGTTCAACATTCTTTCAATTTGTTAAACCGTTTATGTCTTTTGAATGTAGGTCAGTTTGTATTTGTTTGTGTGTTTTACTCTGTGTCTGTGTGTGTGTGTGTGTGTGTGTGTGTGTGTGTGTGTGTGTGTGTCTGTGCATGTATCAATATATTTGTGTGTGCGTATGTCTGCTAATGTTTGTATGCGTGGGGTAGTGTCCTTCTGAGTCTACACAGGCCCTCTCCGATAGCTCCCCCAAAAGTCACTAAGGGATTAAAGTGTTTACATAATTACAAATGAGCTTGTTTAATGTCAGGCGTTTAACTGAGTCGCCTGTTTGAGCAGCCCCAGATGCTGTTGCGTCGCCCGCCCACCAGCGTCCTTTTAAAACGCTCTAAGAAGAATCCAGCCGAAGTGCCAGGTGGTCTCTCCCCGTTCCAGACGCATTCTGAGGGGACTCATCTTGCATACCTTCGCGGAGAGTCGATGGTAAAATGATCAAACTCTTTAGACCTGTGCAGAGGGGAAGAGGATGGGCTTAAGCGAGCTCAGCGTGTTCTGTCTGGGTTTTGCAGACGCGGCGGCGGTCATTTTCTGCCTGAGCCAGCTGTCAAGGGGCTGCTGAGAGAGTGACCGCCGGGGGGCTGTGTGTGCGCCTGACCTTCCCCTCGCCGGACCTTTGAGGGCCGGAGTCGGAGGCCAGGAAAAGCAGGCGGCTGGGCCGGACGGCCTCGGCACAGCTCAGCTATTTTAAGTGTTGCCGAGATAAACTCTGTGAGCCGGCCGCCAAAATAGCCCACGAATGAACTGGTCGTTTCTGACTCAGTCGGAGAGAGGGGGTGAGGAGGAAGGGCCTAATGATCCCATAATGATTGTGTGGGAACAATCCTCCCTGGGATAGTCTGTCTGTCTGCCTGTCTCACTACTTGCCTGTCTGTCTGTCTGAGTCTTCCCACTCCCACAATGTCTGTTAACCTGTGCTCCTTCACTGGCTTCACTCTGTCTGAGTAGATGTCTTATTCTCTCTCTCTCTCTCTCTCTCTCTCCCTTTCTTGATCTCTCTTTCTCTCTCTGTCTCATTCTCTCTTCTTTTTGTAACCTTTCACATGAAAAGAAACTTGGTCAGTTTTGCTCAGCTTAGGAAAAGCTTTGAAGTTTTCCTGCTCCTCTTCCTAATAAGGCTACGAGATGGACTGGAGATTGTGTCCCATGTTCTGGAACACTGGTAGCCCACTATGAGTAATGATGAGGTCCATGCAACATATAAATGACTTCATACAAGGAAGAAAGAAAAGTTGACATGGTTCAGAAGTTAAAGGACACTTATGAATATAAAGACTATCCAGAAAAAAGTCATTAGCTGGAACAAACACGCGTGTGTATAGATTCGCTTGTCTGTTTATGACTATAGACTATGACTATTTGACTTTCAAAATGGAAGGCACCCACCACTACTTTTCTTGGAGCGGTATGGTGCATTTTTGGCATGTATTTCAGTCCTGAGGGAATGCAGTGACTGGACTTGTCTGCACTTTTTGTTCATATATGGTCCATCCGAGTGGAGTGATGAACTTTAATCTACTGTATCTGGGCTACATTATTATATATATTATACACTATATTTTAGCATACTGTATGTTTTTCCATGTGTGTGTAAAACAGTTCTACTTAGTACAGAGATATCTCAATCCCTTTCCAGTAGCTGGCAGTGTAATGATGTGAATGAGTTTCTATCATTTGACTACATGATGCAAGTGGTCGAGCTATTTCTGACATGACGAATGTGCCTCAGGGCAGTTGTGATTGTCATAGCTGCTGTTAGCATCAATCAAGGCGGAATGTTCCAACCACCAGCTGTGTGAGTGAGTGGGTGAGTGAGTGAGTGAGTGAGTGAGTGGTTGTTGGACGCTACCTTGGTTATGTAAGAAGGAAAAAACTTGGAGTGTTTGTGTGTGTCAGGTGTTTAACGTCTTTCATCCAGTGTCGTTGAACATTATTGTCAAATACGAAGTGGAATGCTTCCTGATCTCTGTGTTTGTGTGTGTGTGTGTGTGTGTGTGTGTGTGTGTGTGTGTGTGTGTGTGTGTGTGTTACATGCAAGCGACTGTCTTGTAGTCATCCACATACAGTCACATGCTATTAAGCCTCATATACTTCCAGTAAACAAAATCTGGGTGCAGCCTTTAATTGCACAGTGTATAGCGGTCTGTCAGGCCTAGAAGGGGGAATCAAAGGCCTGCATTATACTGGCAAGCCTGCATGTTTGTGTGAGTTGCGCCAGTCTGGGTCTGTTTTTGAATGTGGGAATTATGCCTTTATAGCCTTGTATGAGGAAGGTGTAAAACGCAGAAAAAAAAAATCTATTAAATATTTTTATGGGCAGCTCTCTCTGAAAGGCCATTCTGTGTTCTGTGTTATTTCTCCATCAAAAGCTGCTCACAGATGCGCTCGAGCCTGCACAATTTCTCCCCCACTCATATGTATGCATGTATGTATGCACAATGTAGGACATTCTCTGGCAGAGCGGGACAAACCTCAGAAACGCCCAGGTCTGTCACTCATGCGTCCGGGGCTGCCTTCAGCACCAAGCTGCTCTCCCCCACCCCCATCCCCATTCCCGTAGTACCGTGGGCGATGAGGTCATTGGTGGTGGGAAAGAGGATCCAGCCGCCACATCCCCATCCCCATCCCGGTCCCGTTCGAGGGGTTATTGATTCAGCGTGTTATGATCCGTGGAAGCTGAGAGCGTGTCATGGCGTGGCTCCGGAGTCATTACTCTTAGCTTCCCGACGCACGTCTCCCACCTCAAACACTCCACAACGCCCCCCCCCCCCCCCCCCCCCCCCCAACCTCCTCTCCTCCCTTACCTCTAGCTAGCTGTCTCATGATATGCCTAATAAATTCGCAGATCACACAGTCAGGTAGGAGATTTATGTGTGGGAGAGGAGTGGGGGTCCGTCAGCTAGTGAGATTGCGTGTGTGCAAAGGGTATTGCTTCTGCTTATTTATATGCTGTGTAATGCCGAAGGGAGAGAGTTACGGCTCCATACGTCAGATGAGCTGCTCAGGTGTCGCCTCGCCTGGACTTTGTGAGTGTGTGTTTAAGTCTGCCCATTATTGACACAAGTGATTGAATCGTTATTGAGCTGTCACACCAGTAGCACAACGGTTAGAACATCATGTATACCTTACCAAGGTCACAGGTTCAATTTGCACTTGTAAGAGGAATGTCGTAGGTTAGGTTTGCAATTTGTACAAGGAATGATGGAAATTTAAGTATTTTCTTTGGCCTCGGGTCGACGTTGATAAATGTGTGCTGAATAAAGCCCCAGATAGCAGAAAGATGACTCAGGATTGGACCTGCTGGATTTGCGGGTCCATTCCATAGACCCCCCCCCCCCCTCTGGATCTTTGCATGATCCTTGCCCAAGTAAATATTCTATGCCCAGAAACTGAGTGGATTCCTTCTGGAAGGAGCTGGTAGCAAAACTTGGCAGAGGCGGAGGTGGAGTGATCGTTCTAGAAGCAGACAGGACGATGAGGAATGTTCTAGAAGGAGGCTTAATCTCAGAGGAATCTCCACGTGGACATTTAGAGGGGTCTCACATGGCAGCAAGGATCTCTTCAGGGCAACAGCACCAAGGGTATCAGATAGTAGAGCTTTAATGGGCCTTAAACAACTGGTAATTAATACAGTGTGTGGCCTTAAGTCCAAAGCTCGAGTTTCCTGGACCAGCAACTCTGAGCAAGTCTGTCTGGCTTACATGAAAGAAGGGCTTTGCTGCCGGTGTATAAAACACATACTGCATGTTTTCACTTTGCATTTTCTACCTGTCAATTTGAAGAAACACGGTTTCTAGAATATTTGGTAGTCTGCATAACATTACGCTGTACATTCTCCCTACCTCAGTGTGGGTCTTGGTACGGGCATTATTGCCAGACCTCAGCTTAAAATTACTGTAACCGCCAAGCTTTTTACCTGCACCATTAACTTCAGTTTGTTCAACACTTACTGTACAGTAGATAGCTGGGGAAGGTACAAATGCATATATCTAAACACATTCTAGAAACACCAACACCCTGTGTGTGTGTGTTCATTAGCTTAGCTAAAACTTTTTTTAAAACATATTTGGTTTTTGTTGCTATTTAGTTTTTTGTTAAAATAATGGCTTCAGCTGGTTCAGTCACTACTGTTGCCATGGTGTTGCTACTGTAGTAGGACACAGCAAGATCCTAAATACTTTCACAGCAATAGTCCTAAATACTTACAGTAATCATCCTGTGGTTTGTAATTGCTAATGTCAATGCATATTTAGTGTACACCAGTGAAACAACATGGATCTAAATTGCATATAGACCCACACATCAATGCATCTGTATGTCTATAAATGTTCATATGTGTGCTCATACATGCTTATTTGGGTGACTATTTGCACTCACACAGTGTCACAGCCTGTAAGAATCCTGTTATCCCATCAGAAGAATCAAAATAACCTGAAATGGCACTGACAGACTGCTTCTTTGTTTCCACAGAGCATCCAGTCTCCCCAAACCAGCTGGCGTGATAAAGGTATGGACTCTACTGTTACATTCCCACCTGCAAATGATCAGAAGCCCTTTTGAAATAGTATACAGCATACCCTATATGTATGGCATACATTCAGTGTCTGATATGAATTTCATTAAGCACAACGTGCCAACGTGCAAGAACTGACAGATCCCATAGTGGAATGAAATGTGTTGATGTGTGTTTTGTGTTATAAGTATGAAATGTATACCTGCATTGGCCTGAACCCCTTGGAGACACAGTTGTAAAGTGTGTGAAATGCTTGAAGAGTTGCATGCTGGGACAGTAGATTAACAAGACAACCATTATTTTTACCCATTTTGACATGATACATCATTTGATCACCTGAATGCTCCATATCCGACTTTTGAGTTAGACCAGACCACTGATGCTCCCTCAAACTAATTACCAGCATTTGTAATTACATTGTAAATGCATTGTTTATTTTGGCCAGTGATAAAGAGCCTCAAAGTCCAAATTTCATTTGGTCCAAGAAGTCATTCTGCAGCAGGATGTAATCCAGAGCCATTGGTTTTGCTCAGTACAATGTCAGTGGAGGGAATAAATGCTTCATTACAGCACAGAGACGTTGGAAGCATCAGTGTTGCATGTGTGTGTGCCCTGGTGTGTTGGTGTGCCATTCTCCTGCATGTTGTCCTCCTCACCTCTAGGAGGAGCCATCCGAGATCCTCAAGCCCGTCCCCATAAACCACCCGCCCCACCCCACCGACCCCCTCCGGCTCAGGCGCGGCCGCCCCAGCCTTCACCAAAAGCTCCAGGCTTTTTGGCGGTGGCCTGGTTGGTGGCGGGGAGTCGGCTAAACCCCCGGTCTGGGCACCACCTGTGGCCTCCATCCCCTCTGCCTCATCTGCCTTCACCCCCGCCACCTGTGCCCACCCTCCCCCGTCACACACCCCTCCACACACTACCCCCACCCCCATCAGTGCCAGGCCCAGCCCTGGCCGCGGCGCCCCCGCGCCCCCCTCCCCCACCCTCTCCATCCCCCTCCGTCCCCCACTCATCAGTCTACAACACGCCCATCAACCTCTACTCCGACGACAACGCCTGCGAGGTGGCCATGGGCCAGAGACGGGCACTGCTGGACGGTCAAGGGGAGCCCTTGCAGCTCAACGGGTGAGTTCCCCCCCCCCCCCTTCCCATGAACTCACCCCCCACCAATGCTCACACTCTGACATCTCCACCGTAACCCATAATTCCACAGCTCATAGCCCATCATGCCTCTCTCTCACGGAGGAGAGAGGCCCTAGCTGGTTGGTTGGTGCTCTGGCGTAGTCTCTCCCCATGCGTGAGGTTGCATGGGAGTTTCGGATGCTTGAGGACACGTTTCGTCACTGTGTTGGCATCCAGTTCTACAACAAGAGGGAGGGGGCACATAGAAACATGCATGCACACACACACACACCAAACAAAGACTGTTATTTAGCTCCTACACATTTTTTTGCTGTACATTCACTGTTCCGGAAACAAGGGAGCTCACAGGCCGACGCGATCAATGACACCATTGAGCGCTCCTTCCCCTTTACATTGGTTTGTTTTGCTTTGTGGTATCCCATGTGAAATGTTACTGTAGTGTTAACACAGAGTTGTTTTTATGGGGTAAAGGACATTGGCCTGGGGGCTGTAATGTACATAGTTGCCCTGCTACCTGTAGCTGCAAGGGATCGATGCTTCCAGAGGTATGCCACCGAAAGTGACCTACATGTTCCTATGATGTACACCTCAGAGCTCTCACTACCATACCTCAGCCTCAACAGCTTAGATAGGGAGAAATGAAAACAGTTTGCTCTGAGACAGAGTATGCGATCTCATTACCCAACCTCCCTCTCGTGGGCCCATGTCAGCCCACACAACAGTTTACTTAAAACTCTGATTTGTCAGATGAGAGACAAATCGTTAGTTTGTTTGTGGTGCGGTGCGAGTGCTCTTGGCCGACACGCACAGCTTATTTAAACACAAAAGCACAGGGGAACAACCCCACACTGGATGTGTCACGATGATGGAAATGAGTTTTTCCCGTGGAGGGAAAAAAAAAAATTCCTTAAGTCTTGGAGAGGGAGAGAGGAGAGTTACGGCTTATTTTACTACCTCGCTGTACTCCGACGCGCTTCAAATTAAAGGGCCTCTTTAGTGGAGTGCTCTCTCACACTAGTGTTTGTTTTCTGCCGAGTGCCTTTGCGCCCTAATGACACACGTCGGTATCGTCTTGCGCAAAGGAAAATGATTAATAGCGCGCGGCGCCGCATAGTGCACATGCCATCAACACACTCAGATGACGAGATGCAGGGCTGTATCTTTCTCACACTGCTGTGGTTTCTGATAACCTGGATGTACGATCTATCATACACACACACACACACAATATGCACACACTTTCACTCTATCCCTACATCTCATGTTTCCGTGCGTGTGTATGTGAATGTGTGTTTATGTGTGTGTGTGTGTGTGTTTGTGTGTGTGTGTGTGTGTGTGTGTGTGTGTGTGTGTGTGTAGGGATGTGTATGGGGGTTTCTAAGTGTGTATGTGTGTGTGTGCATGTGGGGATGTGTGTGTGGGGATGTGTATGGGGGTTTCTGAGTGTGTGTGTTTGTGTATGCATTCACGTGTCTGTGTGTGTGTGTTTATCAGTTGGAGAGGTGGCTGTAGTGAAACCCAGCACGCGAGGAGGAGTGTTTGACGTGTGTGTTTATATTTAGAGTGCCCGGGGCTTTGCTGGTATGTTGCAGTCCAATCGGGGCGGCTTTTTATGCTGCCACCCCCCCTCCCCCCTTCACTCTTATGCTGTGAAGCCTCTCCTAAAGTTAACATTGGGGCCATCATCCGTCCAAATTTCAGACGCACCTCTCCTGATTGTGTTCACTCCTCTTCACCCCTTCTCTCTGTTCCATTCTTTCTTCCCCCCATTCTGTCTGTTTTGGTAAATGGTGTGGCCGGGCTCCCCTTTCTAACAGTCACCACCACCTGGTGATATACAGCCACTGGCATTTCACACCTTTGCCTTTCCTGGCAAGGCACAGTGGAGTTGGACAAAGACATCCTGGATCCAGTTGCTGAGCCCTTGAAATGTCCTGGCTAAGCTTGAAGCTCTGAGGGTGTTGTTCTTTCTCCCTCTCTCTCTCTCTCTCTCGCTCTCTCTCTCTCTCTCTCTCTCTCTCCCCTTGGTGTGTAGACATGCGCCATGTTTTTTTCTAGAGCGGCTCTGGCTTAAATTAAGGCTCGGTGAATTTGTGCAAATTTGTGGCCCCATCGCTGTTTGTATTTAAGGGCTTTATAAATAACACTGGATGGAAATCGATTTGCGGGCGCACCGCGCTCACACCGAGCTGGGCAGAGTCAGAAACCACAGCTTTACTTGTGGGTGACGCTCTTCTCATGAGGGAAAGGGTACCCGTCAGGCAGTAATAGCAAACGCACCCCCCCCTCCATGCCCCCCCCCCCCACCCTCCATGCCCCCCCCCCCCCCCCCCCCCCTCCCTTCTTTGTGTGTGAGGAGGAATCTTCATGGCCTTTGACTGTTAGTGAGCCTTAATGTCATGCAGCTGTTGAACTTAAGTGGTAGACTGTAAAAATGTAATATATACTCTTCATTGGGATGCGAGAACGGCTCTGTAGGGACATGCCACACTGTCAGGTCATATTTAATAGGTTTAAAGTGCTGTGGTCAGGCACCCGGTCAAATCGCACAGCAGCCAGGGGAAAACGGTTAGGCCCTGAGGTGAGTTTGATCTGACAATCGGGTCATGGAGAACACGGATAAACCGTTGCACTTCACACTTGCTAGCGGGGATGACACCGGAGCCGGCTCAGGCACCTGTCTGTCTCCATGACAGCGCAGTGCTTTTCCTCCTCCCATTACTTTGGGGACTGGGAAGAGGTGCACCCTGAGGTCTGGATGAATTCAGGAGACAGAGGAGCCTAATTGGAAACAAATGATGCTCGATCACTTTGTACGCCCCCCCCCCCCCCCCTCTCTCTCTTGCTCTTTGATTTGCAGATGTGATGGAAATGGGGGCACCTCTTGCTCTCTTATCAAAAGATCTCTCCCCACCCCCCCTCTTCCTTGGGAAATGTATTCTCACGATTCCAGAAAAAGGGATCTGCCAGATGACCTCTGTTCCCTGCTCCCCCCTGCTCTCCTTGGGGAGGGAAATGCTGTTGGCCTTTTGACCATAATGAGATGCTGGCCACTCCTGTGTTTCCTTATAATTCATTGGATGTGTCGTCCGTTTGGGCTCTGGGGGAGCGAGACTCGTCTCGTTCGGTGAGTCTCCTCCCAGCTCCACCCACATTTTTAACCCCCGGGGTCCCGCTCAGCCAGCGTGGCATGAAGCATGTGTGGAGAACAGCAGCACACATTTCATGTGTCACCCCCCTGCTGCTTTTACCAGAAAGCCACCTCTGGGGGACCTTTGGTTGACCCCTGGACCCGTGTAAACGACACACAACACACAACACACACACACACATGCACACACACACACACACACACACACACACACACACACACACACACACACACACACACACTACACACTTGGTGCATGCTCATGTTAAAGATGCAGATCAGATGTGCAGTCATAGCTGGAACATCAGGTACGGTCTCTCTGCATGTGCATGTGCTCTCTGCATGCGTGTGTGTGTGTGTGTGTGTGTGTGTGTGTGTGTGTGTGTGTGTGTGTGTGTGTGTTTGTGTGTTTGTTTCAGTCTCCAAGGGGCTTTATGGTGACACTGATATGACAGCCCGCTGTTATCTGTTACGAAACTGTCACCTTTCTCACTGTCACTTTGCAACATCTGTCTCTGAACATCTGTCTCTGAATTCATCTCTTTCTTCTCCTTTTTGCTTTCAATCCCGTAGGAGGCTGCAGTGACAAAGTTAGTATTGCGAGCATGCAAATGTCTCTTCTGTGACGTCAGTGTTGTGTGTGGTGGTGTACTGTGTGTTCTAATAAACAGTGGGCCTAATTGATCGTCATTGCACATGAAGGTCAGGAGGAGGTCTGTCTCAGGTGACTGCAGACTTGTGAGATTCATGTTGCGCTAAGGAGCCTGTCTGAGCCATTTACCCTCTGATATTGTGCTGTTAGTATTAGGATTTGAGCGCTCATATGAACACTAATGCACACTCCTACACACACACACACACACACACACACACACACACACACACACACACACACACACACACACACACACACACACACACACACACACACACACACACATTCATGCACATGCATCCACAGACACACACACTCACAGAACTACAAGAACACTCACACACACACACACACACACTCATGCATCCACAGACACACACACACATTCACAGACATACAAGAACATACACACACACACACACACACACACACACACACACACACACACACACACTCATGCACAAAGGCCAAACCAACTTGGCTAATTTATTGACAGCTGATCAGCATATCTCCTGTCGTCACCTGACAGAGAGTGTGTGGCGCTGGACGTGGTGAGTGTGGGGGGGGGGGGGGGGGGGGGGTTCCTTTGGAATGTTCCGAATGCCAACTTCCTCCCTCCTGCATTTCATTTCCCATGGTTCCCAGGACTCTGCTATCAGATACAGCAGCATATATGTGGTATACTCCACTTCAGACTGTCACATTACAGCTGGAAAACATGGAAAACATAGAATGAGAAGAGAAGTTGCTCAATGGCTGCTTTCTCTGTGGCTATTTTGTGTTTATCTCAATATATTTATTTTGATTCACAAAAACACAAATTTTTGGGCAGAGATAGGAAGGCCAACTGCAATTTAGAGAATATACAATAGTATGAAATAGTATTAGTATACTGGTTGGATTGTAGAGTGCATATTATTATCATTAGTTTTCCACATGCTGAGAGTGTATTGTGAGTTAATCAGTTTAGTTTTTTCAAGTGCTTAAGCTTAAACAATATAGTCCTGAATAATATGTAAAAAAAACCTGCCTTAAAGGGTGTTAAAAATCTCTCTGTGGAAGTGTTTGGGCTTTTGGCAATTGTGTCTGTTGTTTACCAAGAACTGCCACTATGCATAACCTTTCACGTAATGTGAAACAGAAATCTGAGAGGCTGATTCAACAAGATTGAGCTGTGGCTTGGTGCTTGAGCTGATATACAATAGGTGCAACACTTAGAGGTATACACGTCAGCAGGGATAAAGAGCGCAGCAGCTGTTCTCTGAAGTGGCTCAATGGCTAATCAGAGAGACTTACTTTAGAGAGCAAACAGCGCACTCATGTGGCCAGAGAAGGAAATACTAAAGTTGTTTGTTTTTAGAAAAAAAAAGTCATGCATAATAGCATTTTTGGTCATAGTAATTGTCTTGAGTTGGAAATATGACCTTGATTACATGGTACCTTGGTTACAAACAACTAATACATAATGATAATTTAGTTAGAAGCTAAACATGTTGGTGGATTGTACTAACAGTGTTTTCTACAGTTTGAGTTTTACAGTATACATAGTTCAGTGTTATATTTCCCTGAAGTCTAAAAATATTTCATTCAAATTTGTTTGTGTGTGCTTGTCTTTTTTCTCCATAAAACAATCCATTAGTGGACCCCAGAGTATCTTAAAGTAAGTAAATTGCCTTGGCAGATTTGTGAACATTTATTGTAGTCTGATATTCGTTTTCACTTATCTATGATGGTCGATATGGCCCTTATACTCATTTGTCCAATTTGCTGTCACTTTTACCCTCTAGAAAAGCTCCCTCCACAAGGTAAACAGGGAAAATATATTGAAATGTAGCAAAACTTTTTTCTGCTAACTGTGTGTGTTAGTAGCAGTGTATTCACCACACTCATTTACATTCACACCATGCTGAGTGTGGTAGTATTTCACTAATGCTGTTTTTCCTTAAAGAACAACAAAATACGTAACTGCTGTCATGGCACAACTAAGAAAGATCCTAATGTCTAACTCTAACCCATACTTTTGTTGAGGCAATTCCACAGTTGTGTGATTGTGATGAGTGACAGCACTCAGCATATATATTTAAGAAGTGTCTGCTAAATGTAATGTAATAATATAGAACGGAAACAATTTTATTTTTCATAACAGTAGCTATGTTTCCTCCTAGCTTCACAGTGATGTGTATTCCACTCGTTTGTAACAAATTACAAGTTTCTCTCAAAGTTGTTGGTTTGCCATTATGTTTAACTCAAATCTAATTATGCACAATTAATTATTATTACATAAATATAATTAACTTATGTATGTTTGGCGTTCATCATGGAGCATACACAATGTAATCCTCCCATTTCAAGTTGATCTGTTTTTTTGGTTTGTTTTGCATGAGTGAAACTTACATAATGTCCTTGATGTTATGTCTTATAATGAAGGGCCTCTGAATGATGTGCCTGTGGTCTGACGGTTGTCTTTGTGTGCTGCCCATGCAGAGTCCCCAGAAGGCCGATCATCGAGACGGATATCGGATTCTACCACGTCCCCTCTCACAGTGACGCCAGCAGGAAACGCATCATGGAGGACACTGAGGACTGGCGTCCACGCACGGGCACCTCGCAGTCCCGCTCCTTCCGCATCCTCGCCCAGATCACCGGCACAGAGAACGGTGAGAGCCTCACCATCCAGAGGCCAGCAAAGGGCCCGTCCCTTCCCCTGTCTGCATTGCATGCTCTGATACAGGCCCAAGCCTTTTGAGACATTAGACTTCCAAATCTCTAGGAATCTGCATGAGAATTAGGAAATTCATTGGGAGTATGCATGAAGTTGTAACATTTAGTTCCGTCTGGAAGTATATAATGTGACAAAGGCCAAAGGCCTCTAGAAATAGTAGAAATAAGGAAAGAGATTTTTATTTTTCACTTGTCTGTAGTAGGTAGTTAGTTGCAAGCACAATTTACTATACGTGTCTGTAGTATTCTGACGTCTCTGAAATGTTTTGGCAGCTGAATTGGAGCTACTTGATGATAGTCCTCTAAGTCATGTTGTACAGAAATAGACTAGAGACTACAGTCACTACTGTCTTAGTGTGCCACCTCACACTGTTTTACTGCATCCTTAGTGTGACCTTAGAGTACCTCACAGCAGATGTGGGATGGTAGCAGAGAGAGAGAGAGAGAGAGAGAGAGAGAGAGAGAGAGAGAGAGAGAGAGAGAGAGAGAGAGAGAGAGAGCAGTGTGCACGGCCTCTGTTTTCCTCTGTTTTGGTAAAGTGCTGCTGTGTTAGCGTTGGACAGATGAGCGATTCAGGCTCTTGACATGCCGTTCTGTTTTGCAGTAGCAGCTCTTGGGCACGCAGCCTGTTGCAACATTTCAGTGAAAAGAGGGGAAAAAATTATATTTTTTCTTTTCTTTTTTCTTTGTTTTTTTTTTCCTTCTAAAAACCAAATTGCATTTTGCGTTTCCCCCCTCAGAGCCAACACAGGAGGCTGTGGACGCT
>NC_055964.1:20114477-20144477 GCF_018492685.1 Alosa sapidissima
AGAGCGCCACAGAGACCCTGCTCCCGTTATGTAACGGCCAGGCTACGGAGGAGGCTGAGGCCAAGGTGGAGACGACGTCAGCCGGGGACTGTGTCCAGGTCTCGGAGGAGATTACCCACAATTCCCCCTCTCTCCCAGGCTCTGCCAGCAGCGCTGAGCCAGAACACTTGGCTCTGGCCCTCTGCGAATGGTCTGACCAGACCACAGAGCCAGCCGCTGACAGGTACATCATGTTAATGCTCAAAAGTCAAAGTCAAGAAGGAGAGCGACAGACAGTGAAAGGGTGGGAGGGAGAGAGAAAGAGAGAGAGAGAGTGTGCAACAGAGAGAGAGAGAGAGAGAGAGAGAGAGAGAAAGAGAGGAGAGAAAGACTCCTCTGTGGGAAATGTTCACTTCCAACTTGATCAAGAGCAGCCTTTTCCTTATGGAGAATGCTTGCTTGATCATTTCCCATAGGGGCATGCTGTAATGGGATTTGTGTCTGGTGATATGAGTAGTGCTGGTGCATCACTCATCAGGCTGGGCATGGCACAACAAGCTCAGGGAGTAAGAGCGATAAAGACAGCATGGGGCCACCAACTGTTTTTTTTCTCCCCCATAGCAACAGACAGAAACACAGTAGGCTTGTGGAAGCTATTTGAAAAGAGGTTGTGAGATCCTCTTGACCCCTAGTTTGTGTGTGTGTGTGTGTGTGTGTGTGTGTGTGTGTGTGTGTGTGTGTGTGTACAGTAATAGTGCGTGTTTGTATGAGGACAGTCCTGTGACAGACACTTCCTCTGAGGCACCAGTGCTCCTAAGTCCCTCTCTCTCTTCCCAGAGGTAAAGCTCTCTATTTTCTGCAAGTTCACCTACTACACTACATACACATCTGTGTTCACTTCACATCTTTATCTGTGAAACAGAAATGCAATAGAAAACGTTTCCTCATCCACTTTTCGTTATTCATTCTGTTTGGGACTCGTTTGTTGTCACGTGGTAGTACTGACCAACCACCACTAGATGGCGGTGCCATCTCAGGAGAGAACCTGAGTCTGTCTTGTGTAGTGGAGGCTTCTGTTGTTCCTGATGAATCCTCTGGTCAGGAGATGAAGCGATCTTCCACTCCCATGCCTGACACAAACAGGTACCACACAGAGATCACACACGTGTTAGCTTAGCCTAGCTAACGAGCTAACACACTGTCAAGGTTTGTTAAACACAGAGTGTTCTCACAAAAGCCACTAATAATAAATGAGTGTCATACTTAGATTCACTGAGACATCAAAGTCAAAGTCAAAGTCTGGTTTATTGTCAATTTCTTCACATGCCAAGACATACAAAGAGATCGAAATTACGTTTCTCACCTCCTATCCTACGGTGAAGACAAGACATATTTTACCAATTAAGTCCACAGACAAACATAACATTCAAGTAAACAATAAAAAGTAAATAAGAAGGCACATATGAAGAAATAAGAGCAGCAAAATTGGGTTGAAATTGTGCAATTGTGCATAGACAGTCAATATAATAGTGCAAAGTCAGGCCAATAAATGGCCAGTAAATAAGCACACCAAACAGACTCAAAACTAATTATTTTGTTTGGTTCAAGTTCCTGTTATTAGCAGGAGAGTGAAGTCACCTGTTTGGAAACTGAAACCATGACAAACCATGTTATTGTTAGCAGCATGTGTTTGGAACAAATAGAACAATGAGGTACTCAGTGTGAGATATACTATACGCACTGTGGTTTGATGGTCTAAATCTAAACCATTTCTCACTCACTGTGATTTCCTGTGGCCTGTGTGTGTGTGTGTGTGCCTGCCTGTGTGTGTGTGTGTGTGTGTGCGTGCGTGCACACTCGCTGGTGATCCTGCCCCCTCCCAGTCCAGCCGAGCAGGTGTTCGCTCTGGCCCCAGATCAGACGGAGGTCTCTCTCTTGTGCGCATCTCCATCTCTAAAGCCCATCGGCTCTCCAGCGCCTCTCAGGTACTGCATGCTGCTGCTGCACAGACAGACAGACAGACAGACAGACAGAGAGAGAGAGACAGACAGACAGACAGACAGACAGAGTGCAGTGCTGTTGTGTTTGGTTGCTTAGCAGACACTTATCTAAAGCAGCCTCTCCACAGGGATTTGATAGGGCCTTTTTATGCTCTCAAGGCAGCTCAGCCTCACAGCCATTGAGATGTGCCAGTTTCAACAAAGCTGTTCAACATAACGGGAGGTGATGTTCACAGTCGTCGGACTTTACAAACAGTGACTCAGTCTTTGAGCCAGTTCATGTTTGAAGATGGGGAAACTCTAAAATAAACTTAGCAGACATTAGTATAGTGTATAACTGTAATTAAAGTAGGGTTTAGAATTCCCTAGGAAAAGATTTGTCCAGAGACCATGGGATTGCAATTCCAACATGGGATAGTCCTCGTATTTCAAAGAATTTTCTCATGTACATTCCACAGAGATGTTCAGGAATGCATTACTAGTTGTTGATCTTTCTCATCAGATCTTTCAGATATGTTTTTCCGTCTCTCTTTGTTTCTCTCCTTTTCTTCCTGTCTTCTTTCTCTCTCTCACTCCCTCCTCACCCTTCTCTCTCTCTTCCTTCCTTCTTTTCTCTGTCCTGTGTTGTGTCTCTATGTATTTCTGTGAATACGTACATATGCATGTGTGTGTGTACGTACAGTATGTGTATGTCTATATGGGATGTGTATTTGTCTGTGTGTGTGTGTGTGTCTGTGTCTGTGTGTGTGTGTGTGTGTCTGTGTGTGGGAAATGTGGGAGCAGAAGGGAGCTCCTGTTGAACCCTCTCGAGTTCCTCCCGCGGGGTGCCCCGTGCCCACCCCTGCCCCGTGCCCTTGCCCCCAATGCCCCCAATGCCCCCGGTGCCCCTGGTGCCCGCGCGGCCCCGCTGCGGGACAAGGCCCCCATTGTGAGCGGCCCACAGGCCAGGTAAAGCAGCCCCGCCATCCCACACAGGCTCCGCCACGCGGCCGAGCTCATGATTACATGTGATAGATCTCTACATGAGCACCCCCCCCTCTCTCTCTCCCTCTCCCTCTCTCTCCCTCTCTCTCTCTCTTTCTTTCTTTCGCTCTCCCTACCTCTTTTTCTCTCTCCCTCTTTCTCTCTCTTGCTGTCTCTCCATGGCTCTCTCTCTCTCCATGTGCCATGTGACTGAATTAGCATCTGAATTGGTGGTTTGTCCCACTGCATGTTCACATTTCTGGGGGAAATGTATGAAGCTGTATGGGGTGAAGAGAATACATTAGCCTCCCTTGTGTTGTGAATTTGCTCTTCTCTAACTATGTCTCTGCCTCACTTCTTACTATTCTGTCTTTTTTTTTTATCATTCTTCCCCTGTACTCCTCTCTTCCTCTCTTCCACTGTATCGTCTTCTCTTTCTCCCTCCTCTTTTCTTCCTTTTCTGTGTTCTTTCGTTCTTTCAATATGCCTTACCCTTTTCTCTTTCCTTCTTGGCTATCTCACCATCTCCTACTCTGCTTCCTCTCTCTCTCTTCTTTCTCTTCCTTTCCTCCCTCTCTTCTTCCTCTCCTCTCTCTGTCTTTTTTTCTCACTCTTCATCACACCCTTCCTCCTCCTCCTGGAAAGCGGCTTGAGGCCGTCTGAGGGAGGGCTCTCTCAGTCTCTGCTGGACGCCCTGCTCATCACGCCCATCACCCAGAATCCCCCTCTCCGCCTGCGGAAGAACAAACGGCGCTGGGCCACCACGGTGGTCCTGCCCAAAAGCAAGAGGTAGACGGGAGGTGCTAAAAACACCCTGGTTGGGTGCTAGTTTTGAAACTGTGTGCAGTTGTGTGTGGGCCTCTAGCTACTGCCAATAGCAATGAGTGAAAATGAACATATTCTGGCAGATTCAATCCTCCAACTGACCAAAACTGGAAGACACAAAACACACACACACACACACACACACACACACACACTTTAAAGATGAGCTAATGCAAGTATGAAAAGGCCGATACACCTCTGTGGTGCATGGCACAGAGGTAACACTGGCACCCACGAGAACACATGCTCAACTTTGGCCTTGCTTGGTGTGGGCACACCTGCTCACCAGTGGGCACCCACACACACACACACACACACACACACACACAGACACTGGCCCAGGCTCCTCCATTGTCTTGGCAACAGTTGCATTCTGTCAGCATTTTGGCCCCCCCCCCCCCCCACCCCTTGGCAACAGGCGTGTCACGTCTCTGAGATTACATCACACCCCAGTTATGAGCACGTTGACACAATTTGGCCCAGTCAATAGTGAGAGAGAGAGAGAGAGAGAGACTCCTTGGCACTCCAAACCCATATTCAAGTTTTTTTTAAAATTATTATTATTAGTGGCGAGTCATTTCCAAAGACTGGAGAGATCTGGGTTCACCCCCGGGAGTATAATCGTCTCTTTTGTGGCCACCTGCTCTCCAAGGCCGGCAGACACTGGAGGACCGAATGATCCTGCTGAGGAGAGACACCAGGAACAGGTGCCTCCGATCACTCGTTACACAGCTTTGTATCCAGTAAAAAAACAAAGCCCATTAAAATGCTTTCAGTACCAACGGATGGCATATTGCAGTTGCCGCTGGCAGCCGATGCGAAGGAGCTTTCAGAAAAACTTAATGATGTGGATTTCCTCATTTCGTCTCGCGTAGAAATGTATAAACAGCCCTTTACAGTAAAGCTCATCCAGCAGGGACACATCATTTCCCCCTCACATTTTTGACCTCCATCTGTCATACACACACACACACACACACACACACACACACACACACACACACACACACACGCACACACATATACTGTACACACACATACACACACACACACCTCCCTCTTTCTCAGGGTCTCCTGTGTTTCCCCTGAGTCCTTTATCGGGGCTTTTCATTTCTCCTCCATTCATGGCGTGACCTGGCTTCAGTCATTCAGGAGAGGAGAGGAGAGGAGAGGAGAGGAGAGGAGAGCGATGAAGGATGGTAGATGGAGGCTGCATGGCTGGACCAGGCAGCTCTGGTCGTCGTGTGTGTGTGTGTGTGTGTGTGTGACAGATCTCCTCCAGGACCCAGTGATGTGGCTGATTGAATAGTTCCGGTGCCAGTGCAGATACACCAACCCACCCCCCCCCCCACACACACACACACACACACACACTCACACACAGCACTTCAGGCAACCCAGGCCCTGGCATGAGCGGCTGGGTTTGCAGTAGATGGATGCGTGGGGGGGTGGAAGGGGAGCTAGCCGCGCTGGCCGGAGCCTCTATCATTAGTCCAGCGTGCGCTGTAACGAGGCATCTGGAACCCAGGGGCCTGGCGGGGGCCAGCCCGTAATGCGGCCCTCATCCGATCAGCCCTGGACGTCCCGGGTGCCGATCCAGCCCACTTCCTCTCTAATTGGCCTTATTGGTGAGCATTATTAACGAGGGGCAGGCCGTAATTGGACGTAATGCACGGCAGGTCTGGCAGGCGGGGGGGATTGGATGGGGCAGGTCTGGTTTCGGTCCCATCTCGTCCATGGCGGCGGGGCCCCCGGCTGACCGAGGCTGGGCTGGGCTGGTGGATGGTGCTGCGTGCGCCAGACGTGCCAGACCACCTCCTGTCAGAAGACATCGCTGCGGCACTACGTTTGTGTGTGTAAGAAACACAATAAGCTCATTGAGACATGCCGGCCAAATTAGTTTGTCTCCCAAGAGCAACTTAATAATGGCTCCATTTGCTGGCACTCGGTTTCCTTTCGGTCAACGCAGGGTTTATGTGTTTGTGGCCTGTGGTGTTTTTTTCTGTGTGTGTGAGTGTGTGTGTGTGTGTGTGTGTGTCAGGATTTCTCAATGCTACTCACGTGGAGCCCTTGCACTGTTTTCTAGTCCCCCTCCTTCTATATATATTCTATACTTTATTGCTAGTTAAATTAGCCCTTTATTGAGAGTCATGCTGAGATTTGAGGTGATGAGGTGATGTTGCATTGATAGATGAGAAATCTACTTTGTGAGGAAATTGAGAAACCCTGGTGCGGTGTGTTATTGTGTGTTGTGCTGTGGTGTGGTGTGGTGTGGTGTGGTGCGGTACGGTGTGCTGTGCTGTGCTGTTGTGCGGTGTGGTGCGGTGTGGTGTGGAGTGGTGATTGCATCTGTACTGTGGTGTGGTGTGCTGCTCTCTCAGTGGCTCTCCTATGTTTCTCCCTATCTTGTGTGTCTAAGAGTCTCCTGGCATCAGTCTGTTGTTGACCCGGACGACCCTTCCCTTTCCTCGCCTGTAAACGCTGTCTATATCTTTAGGTAACCTCTCTGTGTGTGTCTCTGTGTTGTATCTCTCTCTCTCTCTCTGTGTGCATCATTCATTAACAACAAACTGATCAGCTCTCTAGAACTGGTGGTCTGTGACAGTGACTGAATAACAAAAGATATAATAAACTAATAAGCATGGGACTGCTGTCTGCAGGGCAGGTGTGTGTGGGGTCAGATTTATGCAGATGATTAAGAATGTAGAGGCACACCTGGTTGTCTCCTCTGAGAAGCGAACATGGACTCTCTCTCTTCCCTGCTCTGATTCAAAGTAATGTCTTTTAAAGGTCTGGTGAGCGATGTTGGATGATGTCGTGTTTGTTTATGTTTGTATTTATGTTTCTTAGCAGACACTTTTGTCCAAAGCAACTTACATTATATTTGAACCAATTACCAAACACCAGAACCCACCAGAGAGGTAGCTCAGCTCACTCCTCCTTTTAGTGCTCCCTGAGAAACTGCACACAGTGTTTTGTTATTGTTTGGGGGACTGACTGCCCCCACTGTGTTTCTAGTTCACACAGCCAGTTTTCCCAGAATAGAGAGCAAGCATATCATCAGGAGACGTTAGCTAAATGTTACAAAAGGTGTTAGCTTAGCTTTGCCTTTAATGCTAGTTTGAGCTTACCGTAACATTGCCTTTATTGTCACTTCACCTACTCGACCAGCTACATTCAAGTGTATGCTCCATTGCATCCTCGTTATTATATGCTCTCAGCATCTGGTGTTGCCATTAGTGTGTGTAGCATGAAGTCCCAATCAGGTCCTCTCTGCTGTGGTTGTCCCATGGTGGAACAAATGACTTGACTCCGTTCAATCTGAGTGTCCAAGAGGTGCCTTAAGACTCCTCCGTGTTCTCCAGAACATATGACCTCCTTTCTCCTGTAGTATTGCACATTTTCTATGATCTATAATGACTTTTGCTTATATAGTTTTAGCTCTTTGGTTTTGACTAACAGCAAATTACAACAAAGAAATGACTTTCAGGTCATTTGGGCTTAGAGCATCTGAATAACGAATGGATACGCATCCACATTTCACAACCAAAGAGATCTATAGAATCAGAACTGAATAGGACAGTAGGACGGGTGAATTGAAATTGATGTGGTAGTTTATCCATGTCAAAAGATTATCAGAGGAAAGCATAGATTTGCCCCAATGTCTGTATATATTCAGCTGCTGTATATACAGTCACTGATTTGGCCATAGGAAACACAAGGGAGACAAGATTACTGACATGGGTGTGAGTGTGTGTGTGCTCATGTGTGATAGATAGATAGATAGATAGATAGATAGATAGATAGATAGTGTGTGTGTGTGTGTGTCCTCATTTGTTGTTGCATTTGTGTGTGTGTGTGTGCATGCGTGCTTGCTTTTACTCTTCAGATGGGAAGATAATGGCCTATACACTATGTCTATCACTTGTTCAGAACAAAGGTGTCGCTGGTATGCACAAGTGGGGGTCTCTTTCTAAATGCGGTGGCAAGGCATTTTGGTGTGGCTGCTGTGCCATGGGCCAGGAATAGAGGCTGGGGGTGTGGGGTGGGTTGGAGTGGGGGGCAGGCACTGATGGGGTTATGGTGTTTTAACAGGGGGTGTGAAGACCAGGGCAGCTGGAAGCTGCTTGACGGCTATGCCCCCCCACGCCAGCACACAAGTGCTGAGTTGTGGACAAAGCACCCCCCCCCCCCCACACACACACACACACACCCTTGCCCCATCCGCCTGCCCACCCCTCACGTTACCGGGGGCATGGTTGCCATAACATACGAGCCTCGGGGGACCCATATCCAGACGAAAGGGGCAAGGCTGACATGCTGCAGTTGGCACAGTGGAGGATTGTGGGTACGGACCATCAGATGAAGGCCGACGGCCCACCCAAGAATATCAGGTGCCCAGAGCCAACTTGGTATTTTTCACCCCACTCGCCGCACACTGGACTCATTCAGTTATGAGGGCTCATAAAAATGTGAACCACCAGGCCAGGAGGTTTGTGTGTGTCTGTATCTGTATGGGTATGTATGTGTACGTGTGTGTGTGTGTGTGTGTGCGTGTGTGTGTGTGTGTGTGTGTGTGTGTGTGCAAGTGTGTGTGTGTGTGTGTGTGTGTGTGTGTGTGTGTGTGTGTGCAAGTGTGTGTGTGTGTGTGTGTGTGTGTGTGTGTGCGTGTGTGTGTGCGTGTGTGTGTGTGTGTGTGTGTGTGTGTGTGTGTGTGTGTGTGCAAGTGTGTGTGTGTGTGTGCATGAAAGCAGGGGACCAGTAAGAGTTTTCTTCAAACTCTGCGAAGACCAAATTGAGGGTTCTACTGTGTTTTTGAATGTGTGTGTGAATGTGAATGCGTGCTGTGTGTCACCTGTGCAGTCGTTGGCTGTGTGTTGCCTGCACAGCCATTGACAAAGCTGGAGCCTCATTGGCTGCATCAGCTCTCTGAGTGTTGATAAGAGCAGCATGTGTTTGTCTCTGTGTAACAGTATATGCCCCTCACAATGTGCTTTTGTTTAAATATAATATGTGCGAATGTGTGTGTGCACGCGCGCCTGTGTGTGTGTGTGTGTGTGTGTCCTATATATAACCAATAACTGCACACTCAGCTCTCCTCTGTGGCCATGGTTATTAATTGATGTTGTCAGAAACATGCAGAGCTCATTGATGTCTATCGTCTGGAGGGGCGGCTGTGTTTGTAGATGTTGATCCTCGGCTTATTTTCCCTGGTTACCCAGTCAGTCGCGTCAATCAGTGTCACGCCACCTGCTCGCGGTGCGACACACACACACGCGCGCAGCCACCCCTGCCTTGATCTCCGTGCCAGCCGTGTGAGCGGAGTAGGCTGTGGAATGGCTGGAGGTGGCTGGCAGTTGTAGTAGGGTGAGATGCCCGCTAACAGATGTTATGTGTGGTGGTGTTGGTGTGTATGTGTGTGTGTGTGTGTGTGTGTGTGTGTGTGTGTGTGTGTGTGTGTATCTCTGATCGGTGTCTTTGATGTGACCCTTGTCTCCCTCCATTCGTCTCCGCAGCGAGGAGGTGGAGGAGCCTCAGGTCAACACCCACGGGACCTGTGCGATCAAGACCATGGTGAAGGGGCCAGCGGTCGGGACACCCCGCAACAATGGCAATGGTGCCACCACCCAGGGTGAGTGTTAAAAACAGACTGACATCATCTGTGTCTTAGTTTGTGAGTGTGTGTGAGTGTGTGTGTGTCTTGCCCAAACTCTGGGAATTAAGATGAACGCTCCATATTCAATACATATGACTTATAAGCTACATATTGCAGTCTGCTGTAGATTGAACGCATACATCTCTGCCATAATGGTTTTGTGGTGGACATCATGCAGTTCCCTGCCTGTCCAGCTGACAGCAGCACTGTTCTAGAAGTGCGCCGCTGCTACGGCAACAACAGCTGAAGTTCTGATCTTGGACAATGGACATTCCGCTGGGTTGCATGCTTGTTAAATGTTCTTCTGAGAGACATTTTCAGCCATTTAGATCACAATAGCATTTATTTGGCATCTCATGCGAGCACACATGATGTCATTTTAGTCAGTGCCATAAGTGAAATTCTATCATGTTTACATTTTATTGTAATGGCAGGGCCTCATTAGGTTGGCCATCAAGGTTCATATGTTGCAATCAGTTGTCCCATTTAAATTTCCGAGACCCAGCCAGTCAGAGTGAAATTGAAATATTCAAAAAGATTTTTATTACCACAGTTTAAACTATGGATATCAATCTGATCATTTTCAAGAGGTTTATGAGTGAAATTCAAAACGGCAACAACCTGAATTGATATGTTCATATTTTTTTATAATCCGCATAATGGTGAAAACATAAGGTCTCATTTATGTAAAAAAAAAAAGTTGTAGGGGAAAAATATTTTAAAAGCAGTCTATCATTTCACATCAGCGTCCGAGCTGACATTCAGGGGAGGTATATAAAACCCTGATTTACTGGTGGGCGGCGGAGGGCTGAGTACATGGACATGGTGGTGGTGGACCAGGAGTTATTTTCCATGGGCTCAGGCATGAAATAGTGTTATGAAATAGGTCACCACAGTTCCTTCTCTTCTTCCTCCTCCTCCTCCATCACTCCCCAGCCCACCAACCCCCGTCCCCACTCTTGGACAGGAACTCACAAAGGCTGGGCTTTTTCTGGGGCGTTAACGTGCGCTCGCCTGCCCCTGGGTGCGTTGGGTCCTGCTCTCTACTGGAGGATAAATATTTACCAAGGGGACCTGGAGGTCTAGTCAGTTGGCTGGAGGTTGGGGATGGGGGACGTGGGTGGGGGAATCCATCTGCGCTGCCCGCCCCGCCCCGCCCCACTCCACCCCTCTCTCTGGTCCATGGGGGGCATGAAGGTGTTGCTTCGGCAGGAGGTACACCTGTATGCCAGAGGGTGGCAGTGGGTGGTGGAGGGGTGGGGGGGCTGTTTTTTCCACTGTTGTACCCAGCCGAGTGGAGTGAGTGGTGTACTTCCATGTTTCCTGCTCAGGCAGGAGTCAGAGGCCATGGACAGGGCCGTTTCAAGGAATTTGGGGGCCCCAAGCAAAATGGACATGGAGCCCCCCCCCCCCCCCCCCCCCCCCCCTGCACGCAAAGCCTACAGGAACCACAGCATAGCCATACAGTTTAAGTTCACCCACACTTTATATAAATAAAAAATGTTGACAGTGCAAATACTGCTGTTGCATATATATACTGTGCATTAGTTTTAGTTCAAACATTTTGAACATTTGAACATTTGCAAAAACACCACCGTACCATAAAATCCAATGTCAGCTTCTTCCTCATGAATGGAGGATGAAGTTGATGGTATACCTGGGAAAATAATTGAAAAAAAAAAAAAAATCAGAAATTACCTGTGAAGTACATTTGACCATTTCACTGTTAGCATATTGGAAATCATTAACAGCTCAGCTCAGTGAGAGAAATTCACTCTACCTTCATCAGTGGAGGTAGGAAGAGCCTGAGGGCTGAGAAATTTAAGCAAAACACCTTGAGGGAGAAAGAAAAGATATGTTAGCATTTCCATATTTTGATATTTAGAAGGGATGCAGCTGCTTTCACAACTACCAATGCTTACTGTAAAAACATCCCAAGCTAATGTTATACATTGACCTACAGTAGGCCTACTTGTAGCTTAACATAGCATTTAAGTGTTCTGCTGTTTGAGAATTAGACAGACGCACCTGGTGCTTTAAAGACAGCTGGCGTGCATGAATACTGCTAGACATGAATATTCCAGTCTGCTTTGATGCACGGAATTTATCGTGTGGTTCCCCCATTTGGTAAATAGATTATCACGGTCAATAGTTAGTATAGCAGAGAAGCTATGCCACTTTCATCAAAACCTATTACAAAGCTATAGCAATGTTATGTCATTAAATACGATAAACCAGTGATTCTGGAACAGATCTGCGTTTTCCTTATCCCGTTAATAAACATATTACAATATGTAACCATATTCTGTCCGTTCGAAAAAAAAAAAGTTGCGCTAACTGTAACTGTTCTAGTTTGTTACAAGCAGCATGGGCCGTAAGGCAGGTAGTTAACATAAACATTTTTTGCTAGGCTAGCATTCCTGCTGCGACATTTACATCATTTGTACAAGACAAGTAGAGCTATTTTATCCAGTGTAATTCATCACTTACCACTATCTTGTTTTTTCTTGTCATTCTCTTCCTTTCTCTTCTTTTTTTTTGGCTTTCGGACGCATAACTCCGCTTCATTATGTATGTATATTTTCTCGGCAGCAGAGATCACGAACCTGTCTGGCTGGCTGCTGTCAGTGACTACTGAGAGGGGCCCCCTTGAGGGGGATCCCAGTATTGCCGGTAACAGTGTCGTTGCACGTTACTGCATTGACTATCAAAGGGGTGCTCACAGTTTGTCGTTGCATTTTATTCTTAACCAGTCGTTGTCTTGGGGCCCCTGGCCAGCTCGGGGCCCCAAGCAATTGCTTGGTTTGCTTGCCTTCTAGCGACGAGCCTGGCCATGGAGACTCTATGGAGCATGTTGTTGACTATGGGTTTGGAAGTGGAGGAGGGTGTGTGTGTGTGTGTGTGCTTGCGTGCGTGCGTGCGTGCGTGCGTGCGTGAGGGAGGGAGGGAGGGTGAGGGTGAAACAAGACTTAAGAGGCCTCACAGCTGTCCAGGCGACCCGCTCCAACAAAGGCCCACTTTACTCTGTGGGACCCAGAGCCAGGTGACTGTGTGTACGCGGGAGCGGGAGAGGCTGAGGAGAGGCGACCTGCTGTTGCACCAGTGGGCCTCACACAGGACTGCCACTACAGGTGTGACCCTATCAGACAGGTGAGGTAGAGAGAGAGAGAGAGGGGCGAGGGGTGTAATGAATTTGTAGGAGGATGTTGTAGGATGTCCATGTCAGTGAACCAGAGAGAGGGAGAGAGAGAGAGAGAGAAAGAGAGAGAGAGAGAGGGAGAGAGGGAGAGAGAGAGAGAGAGAGAGGGAGTCTGGCTCCCTCCTTACCATGCTGTGGGCCAGCCATCCCTTCAGACGCCTGTCAGCAGCAGTTTAGGCCGGCTGATAACAGAGAGACTGGAATGTTTCTCTTGGCAGCCAGCAGGGGCTCATCGGGGTGCTCTCTCTCTCTCTCTCTCTCTCTGTCTCTCTCTCTCTGTCTCTCTCTCTCTCTCTCTTTGTCTCTCTCCCTGTTTCTTTCGCTCTCTCTGGAGGTAGCGCTCAAGACGTCCGTCAAGCGTAAATCTCTGTGGGGTTGAAAGAGGAGGCAGGAGATATCCACCTCCTGCTGCATCCCCAAACGCACCCGTCTCCGCCTGTCACCGCCACTGAAGTCTTCCGTCCTTGTTTTTCCGGCATCCCGTTTAGCCCGGTTGGAATGTCGCTCTCTTCCGACAGGCTTGATGTGTGGGAATCAGGGGAAGGGCACCACTGCCGGCCGGCTGCTCCTTTCCGCTCTCATGAGCTCGGAGCGCTGACCACCGGGGCCCGGCTTGTCCCCCGCGACCCCAGTGGACATCAAAGACAGACCGGGGTGGGGGGTGGGGGGGGGGGGGGGGGGGGGGGGGGGGGGGTGGGGCTGGGGGGTATCTGTTTGGCCAGGTGGCCCTGCCTGGTGTTGGTATGTTGCCATGCTGAACAAAACGAGAGAAAAAGAGATCAGTTGTACTGCTGCTCCTGCGTGGGACCACATCTCCCTGTGACTGAGGTCAGCCACTTGAATGACCATTGCTTTGCTCCCCTGGCTGGCTAGTTCTCCTTGAAGCATACCTGTTCTCCTCCACACACACAACCACAGACTGCTGAGACAACACTGGGAGTATCCACTCTCTGGACACTGGGTTCTGTGGACTCTCCGCTACATCTGTTACAAAGCCACAGCTACATATACTGTACTCAAAGCTACATCCTTTTTATTTTTTTTTCAACACAGAAATAAACACTTATGGTAGACCTTCAACTTGTGCGATGCATTTAGTGCAATCACTAGACCTGAGACTGTGTTCTGACGACACAGCCATGGTCAGTGAATGTCAGCTATTTGCAGTGCATGGTACAGTACGTGCATAAAATATAAATCTGACCACTTTGGTTAAAAGTTCGTACACATACACACACACACACACACACACACAATATTTCCATTTTACCAGCAATCCCAAATGTTCATGTTCGTACCTGTGTTGATATTAGTATCAGAAACATGGAATGTGTTCATGGCAGCTACGGAAAACACTGGCTTGCTTGTGTTAACCTCAACAGTTCTGAGAAATCTGTTCAGCTGATGACAGCTTGTTTAGATCTGCCGCAGTGGGTTTGCAATAGCCCATCACGCTGAGAGCTTTTCTGTAGAGGATATGTACATGACTATAAATAAATACGTATGCAGTGTATATGTACATACAAATGTATTTACATATACATACAGTACTGTATAGTTACACATACTTGTGATTTGTTGTGGGTAACAAGCTATGCTCCTTGTGTGAAGTTGGATGTGGATATATGAATGTGGTTTTAAAGCTTACAATGACTTTAATTTGAATAAAATGTGTTTTTTTTTGTCTGGCAAAGTAGCTTCAAAGGGCACTTTTGCCTTTCTGGTTTCAAGTTCTGCAGTGTTGTTTTTGCAAAGCTGATTTCTCTACTGGGAATCAGACCTACCACACTCTACCATGGTACCCATCATGCTTTGTGAATAGGGCTCATGAAAGCATTATTCAATAAATAGACGTCCTGCGGAAGGATGTGAAAGATGTGAATCGGAACCAAAAAACCTGAAGAGCCTTATAATGACTCACTTTCCTCTTTCCTCTTGTAGTACTTGCCAACAAGAGCAGAGGGCCACGTGGGCCTCATCACCCCCCACATTTGGGGGTCCCAACAGCAGCCCCAAGGTCCCCATCATGGACAGGCCCGTCCCCCCAGGCGCACCCCAAGGACGAGGACTCGCTGGTGCAGAGGGCCGAGCACGTTCCCGCAGGCACCCGGACGCCTGTGTGCGCCCACTGCGACAAAGTCATCAGGTCAGATGCTCTGATGTTACAGCCTTGTGAATATCCATGAGGGTTTAGATGTGGTGGTGCAGAACATCTCCCCTATAGACCACCTGTGAGAGACAATAACAACAGCAACAACAAAAACAACAGCAACAATAATCAAAAATTAAAGTAATATTGATGTAGCACATTTTGCAGTCACACTGTTGCAATACAATACCAGGTGACTGCCATTTGACCAAAACAGGATGAACAACAAAAATGAACAACAAAGGTAAGACACAGGTTAATTTTTTGATGTTAGAGTTTTTTTAAACACTACACTATATGCTAACACAATTTGCAGCTCAATCTGTTTATTTGAATTATAGTGACCCCTATTCAAACAATATGCAGCAAGAAATCTTACAGCAAACTACATCATACAGGAACATACAGTACTGTTGCCCTGAACTACTGGCAGTCAGGAGTGGACAGAAAACATTTTCGCCCATGACATAATGTAGGCCTATCAACAGAATGTTTTGAAAAAAATGCTTTCCCTTAGCCATTTCAAAAAGATTTCAGTGATTATGCTGTTAGTCAGGTTGTTTCACAATCTCACAATGTTTCTTGAAAAGCAAGAAAGCAAGATTGTTTTCAAAGAAATGACACTACAAGACAAGATAAATGTAGTCTATTTTTCATCAGCTGAATGATTAGGCTAACACACATTCCCTAGTAAAGTGGACTTACCCTGCTCAACATCTCTTCCAACAACTCCGTCACTAGTGTGGGTGATGTTAGTACAATTTCATGTCATTGTGATGTAAAGTGACCAACAACAGCCAGGTATTTTTATTCAAACAGAAATTATTATTTCATAAATTAAGAGGCCACAAGTTGGCCTTCTCGAAAGGGCACTTTGGACATTGAGGGTCACAGGGGCAGGTGCTTGAACCCCCCCTGTGCCTGGTGCTCGGTATTATCAGGAGAGGTTTTGAAGGAAAAACAACTCTGTGTGCGTTTTGCCGTTTTTCGCTCTTGCTCTCTACTTGACCTCTACTGACTGCTCTCATGTTGTCGTTCCTCCTTGTCCATCCATCCTCAGAGCCAGCCAATCTCCTAATGTTTTCCTCTTTAGTTATTACGCCATTGTGCCAAAAAGGCTTAATCCCTGTGCTTATGATGCTCTTTACAAAGCATCCATCCACGGGATGTCTTATCAAAGCCCTTTCAATCAGCATTATGAAACGAGGTGGGAGGAAGAGATGGATCACAGACCTGGCCGATAAGAGCCCACTCTTTTCTTTCTCCCCCACCTCTCTGAAGGTGTACGGTTCATACTTTAATTTGCAGAGTTAGGACTGATGAATATATCATGACAGCCAGTACAGGAGGATCGGCACGCTGCGGCGGCCCCTCTTTCTCTGGGTAATTACAGTTCATGCCCTCTGCTGGATCATTGTTTGGCAGATACCCGCCTGCTTTGTAGGCCTCGAGTGTTGGTTTCACCGTGTCCTGGGGATTGGGTGGCAGACGCCAGCTCGTGCCAAGGAGTGTCGGTGACATCCGAGTTTAGGATGACCATTGTTTGCATTAAATATCCCTGTGTGCTTAAGCTAATCATCCCATTTGTGAAGGGCCCTTGGCTGACTAGCTGGGCGGATGCTAATTTAGAGCTGTACTGTAGCTATTGTCCTCGTTCCATTAGTGTTTTGCCAGGGAGACAGGTTCATCAGTGAAATATCAAACCACCTGTGTATGTAGTCTTGGAATATAGAGTTCATTTTTTGTAAGTAACTACAGTAATAACAGTCTTGTAAAACCTAGCTCACACACCACATAATATAATTTCTCTTAATGTTTCATTTCACTGTGAGCTGAAAAAGAGTGGTGAGACGTGAAATAATGAAATTTAATTGACTGGTTCACTTCCATCAGTCAAGGCCTCACCTCAGTGGTTCTGTGTGGTGTAGTAACCCCATGTAATTACAGTTCTGTCTTCGTTTAAATGCAGTTGTTGTAGTTTTGCCGTTTGAAACTCCTTCAGTTAGAAACTCATATGAACCCAGTGTGTTGTGTGTTCCCACAGAGGGCCCTTCCTGGTGGCGATGGGCAAGGCGTGGCACCCGGAGGAGTTCAACTGCGCCCACTGCCGCACCTCTCTGGCCGACATCGGCTTCGTGGAGGAGCAGGGCTCCGTGTACTGTGAGCACTGCTACGAGGAGTTCTTCGCTCCCGCCTGCGGCCGCTGCCAGGGGAAGATCCTGGGGGTGAGTCGGAGTGGGGTGTCCTTATGGATGTGTGTTTTGCAATGGAAGCGTTTGACTTGCTGATAGGTCCACCCGTCCACATGGGCTCAGTCACTGAACTGATGGAAGCCATATGGCTCATTCTGAACAGCCACAAAAACATGAGCCCTTTAGCCACTTCTTTGCATACCTCTGGAACTGGACATTATATATACTGAATGGAGACACTATTTCACTGCAGAGTGTAATTCATTTTTACAACACCACCATTGGCTTTACCATATAGGTTCAATAGGTTTTACACCAGCAGGAGGTTGGCACCTCAAAAACATTTGTCTGGGCGTCCACATTCTTGCAGCCTGTTCTGTTCCTCTTCTCGCATGCACATGTGATAATCCCTCATTTTCCTCAGTTTGCCCCTCATTCCTGAGCCCAATCCCCTGGTGTGGCGTGTTCTCACCACTGAACTGTGGGAAATGAGCATATGCTCTTAATCTGTGTCATGTGGCATGTCGAGCAGAAGAATGGGGGTAGTGGTGGTGGTGGTGGTGTGTGTGTGTGTGTGTGTGTGTGTGTGTGTGTGTGTGTTTGTGGGGGGTGCACTCCTGCTCAGATGTGTTAGAATTAGCACTCGACAAATAGAAAAGGTCAATGACCAGGGGTGGGAGGCAGAGGATGTACAGTAGGACACACACACACATACTGTACAGTCAGACAGACACACGCACTCACACACATATAAACACCATATCCTGAATATAATCAAAATCAGGCTAAGCCTCATAAGCTTGGGACACTGACGTGCATGTAAACGCAGTCATAGTTTGGTTTGCAAGTTGGTCTTATCCTAGTGATAAATGGGAACTGATAATGAACCAGACCATGACACTGATTCTTGGTCTGGTTCATCTGTGTCGTTTCCCGTCTGTGCCCTCTCAAATGCAAACCTGTCTGTCTGGCGTCCCCTCTCCTCCCCTCCCCATCCAGGAAGTGATCAATGCCCTGAAGCAGACCTGGCACGTGCACTGCTTCCTGTGCGCGTCCTGCCAGCAGCCCATCCGCAACAACACCTTCCACCTGGAGGACGGCGAGCCCTACTGCGAGAGAGGTGAGAGAGAGACAGCAGGCCGCCATTCATTCACACCAGGGTTCCCACGGGTCATGGAATATCTGGAATATCATGGAAATTTGATAAAGTCCATTCCAGACATGGAAAATCAGGGAGTTTTATCATTTGTGTGGCAAAGTCATGGAATATCAGGGAATTTTGTTGTAGCAGTTTAAAATTTTGTTGCCAAAATACATTAATGCAAATATATGTCCACTCAGAAGTGTATATTTGGTAATTAGCTTTAGCCTACTGCTTGCTTGAGTGGTTGTGGTTAGCTCAACTTTGTTTATTCAATTCCCATTTCCTCATCTCCCACTCTAAAGAAAGTCACAGGTTTTTGAACGCTATGCGGCTTCTCTGAAATATTTGGTCGATATATTGTACCATATACAATATAGTAGGTCATGGAAATTCAGGTTTTTCGTCAGGGAAAGTCAGGGAAAAGTCATGGAATTTTACATCTGACTTAAAGTGGGAACCCTGTCACACACCCTGCCGTTATCTCTGACACACACACAAAACACACACACACACACACACACACACACACACACACACCCACACCCACACCCACACACACACACACACGTATGTTTGTCTCCGTCAGCACAGAATGCCTCACACCACATCCATTCAGATGGATTAGGGGAAAAATCCCACTTCCGTCAGCGAGGTGAGAGGAAACAGCCCTCTGTGTCAATGAGTGCTGACAGCACCATGGCGTGTGTTGCTTCATTCAGTCAACACCCAGGTTGCTGAACACACATCAATTACTGACACACACACACACACACACACACATACAGCAGCAGCAGCAGTGGAGGCAGCAGCACAAGCACAAGCAGTGACATAACTGCCAGGTGAAATTAAAAATAAAATAAAAAATGCTCGTAAACCGTGTAAAAATGTGTGTTTTTTCTCCCCCTGGTGCACTCAACACTTGTTTTATCCCCACCCATAGATTATTACAACTTGTTTGGGACCAGCTGTCATGGTTGTGATTTTCCTATCGAGGCTGGGGACAAATTCCTCGAGGCCCTGAGCTTCACATGGCACGACACCTGCTTCGTGTGTGCGGTAAGTCCAGTGTGAGGTCAGTGTGTGTGCGTGACCTCACCGCGTGTGTGCACAAGTCACCTTATAAACAGACAGTTTGTTAACAGTTTGCTTGTGTATATTTTCAGTGTTTATTTAGTCAGACAGTGCCAAGGGATTATGTTGGTGCCCCACGAACACTTCCGCATTGAGACATGCACACAGAGAATGTGCATTTTATGAATGAACAGTGTTCATGGGGCCAGATGCTTTTAAATATTTTGAGATTTTAGGTGTGTTATTTATTTATTTTTTATTTTTTTCGGTTCACATTTCACCAGCCATGTCTGTGCATAGGGTTGTGATGCTGTTTTGCGAAGGCTCGTTGTGATTCCTGATGACACCTCTGTGTTGTATTTTAGGTATGCTGCGCCAGTCTTGAGAGTCAGACTTTCTTCTCCAAGAAGGACAAGCTGTTGTGTAAGAAGCACGCCAACACTGCCAAAATATGAGCTTCGGTCGTGAAGAGCTGCAGAGGATCAGGGCGAGACGGAGAGAGAGTAAGAGAGAGAGAGAGAGAGAGAGAGAGAGAGAGAGAGAGAGAGAGAGAGATCACATTCTTTTGTGTGAGAGGGAGAACCTTTTTAAAGTAATGGACAGAGGCCTGGATCATCTGTCTTTTTTTTCTTTCACACTAAAGTAAGACTGTCTTTGTTAAGTCCCTTGTAAATTCAGAATCTAGACTCCTCTCTCACCCCTAGATGATAATAAATGGAAGAAGCCATGGGTTGAAGTTCAGTTTTTCAAACCAACTTTAGCCTATTCATCTTGCAGCTCATGGCAGTGCATTATAGACTCAGTATAAACATTTTTACAAGGAGGAAAAAAGGATTTCTTATTAAAAAGCTGTGTTTTCTCTCTATCAACAGGGGTGGCTAGTTTCTCTACTGTTTGTTTCCATTCCTTTCCCCGAGTAATTGAATCACAGAATTTGTGTATATTTCATGATAATTTGCCGCCATTTTTTTTCTCCTCTGTGTGAATGGCATTCTTTAAACATCGGAGAGAAAGCTTTTTTTTCTGAGGGGGTCAGGTCAAAGCTGGACTAGTCCATCTAGCTGAAAGTCCATCTGTGGCTACACCTCCTCTGGATGAATGGAGCCTGTTGTCTGGGGTAACAGCGTTAAACAGCGACGCGGGTCGGATCACATGTGTCCCACGCACTTGAAATGTGTGCTAATATCGTAAATCCTCTCTGGTTCTTGTACTCCAGCATGGCTTTCGGCTCACTCTCTTACACATCACCATTATGTGTGTGTGTGTGTGTGTCAATGAGGGGGAAGCTAACAATACGAACATGAATTATGTTAACGTGTTGGAACATGAAGAAATGCAGGTGCCTAAACCTTGGTTAGAGTTTAAAATGGTCAGTTTAAAATAAAAGTGGACATTCATCTTGAACTGAGTCAATGTCAGCACCAGGTGTTTTCCAAACGCTTCAAAAATCCATCCAGGTCATAGTAGGCCTACTACATTTTGGATTCCTTCATAAGAAATATGATGAGATATAAAGAATGTGGGAAACTTCATTATATTATTTAATTGTCATATGGCATATATTTTTTCTTTTTTTCTCTTTCTGTTTTTTGTCTCTAACACAAAAATAACATAAACAGATGATAACCAGATTATAATACCTGTTTGGCTTAATTTGCTTTTATCATGTGGGTAAGGGAGAGACTCAGTGTTTTCTTTTCAGAATTCATTGTCATAAACTAATGAAAATGTTGTGATTACTTTACTTTCCAGATGATAATGTATTTCAATATTGTCAAAAGAATAAAACAAAGAAAAATAGTAAATTGTATTGTCTTTCTTGTATATTGTATAAAATCTTTGTCTTGAATCTATGAACAGATGCTAAAAGATGCATGAGGATATAGTAGATAGTAAACACAAACACAACAGTGTCCAAGCACCCTTTCATAATAATCTATCAAGAAGTAATGTCTTCAAAAACTTCCACTAAACTCCACCATACTCCACCAACTCAATTGCTCTCCGACGAGACTGCGTGGCATTCAGAATAGAGCAAAACCTGTTACGCAGTCTGCATGTACACTGTAGATGTAGGAATGAGGAAAATGGCATTATGTTCCTATGACGAGCCATTTCCAGAAGTTTAACATTGTTCATGTTTCCATTATTAATCGTTGTCGTGACTGCTGCTCCTGGCAAAGAGACGTGTTCCGGGCGGTGACGAATAATACCCCAGTGCTGATTTATAGGAAGATGACAGGATATGACCTATGGATATGACACACGCATGGCATGTTCCGGCTACAGTTTGGTTGCGTGTATTGCAGGGTCTGCTCATGTACAGGACCAGGACTACTGTTATTGTTATTAGCCCATGTGATACCTGTTGTAGGCCTATGTCCTTAACCATTAAATGAGAACCGTCACACCCGTGTGACGGGAATGTTGGGAAATGAACGTTCTAAAGAATATCTGGGTTCATTGAATTCAACATAGAATTCATAGAACCTTCAATTGTTGCGGAACTTAGAATGTTAAAAACAAAACTACACCTTTAAGGGTTTTTAATGTAAACTACGTGAAGTTAATGGCACACATTTACGTAATTAAATAGGAACATTAAGTTAATGCGCCTCCACCCTTACCCAACTTCACTCACTCACCCTCACTCACTGTCGCTCTCTTTGTACACACCTGACCTCGCAGGTGAGGGTGATGGCCTCGGTGGCGTAAAGGCAGTAAACGCACACCGGGACATCGGGTGACGGGGTCGGGACCTCCATTGCATGGCTCAAAGAAACATTCACTCCTGTCACAATGGTTACTTTCTCTCTTCGCCGCGGCACCGTGAAAGGCCTGTCTATGTTTGCGACTCTGCAGCTGGAGAGGCAGGGGAGGTGGGCGTGCAAGGGCTTGAGTCTATTAGTCGCCATATCAGAAGGGTCACCTCACAAAAAGACCTGGCAGACATTAGCTACTTTTTCGCCAACTTGTCTTTCCCACAAGGTTCATTTGTTCAATTATGAAATTAGGGCAATTTGCCATTCACCTGCATGGTTTGATTTATATAACAAATAGGCAAACAAAAGCGTCATATCACTTTGTTAATAAAAGAGGACTTCCGCAGCACAATTTTGAATAACAAATTTGCAATGAATCATGCACCATGTCCACCTGAGGCTGTTAGGCTTCTGGCCCATATTAGCTAATGTGAGCTGAGGGCGAAACAAAGCGCTACATTGTGGCGATTCATTAATTATACTGCAGGTTCCTGTTCAAATGTGTGTTGGTGGAAGGGTGAGGGGTGGTTGAGGAAACACCGCAGGTGTGTGAAGAGTCGTGCTGGCTGCGCAGGTGGCTTGCAAAAGAGTAGGCTACTAGAGTTAGTTACCTTCAATCATATCAGTTCCAATATAGACAGTTTGAGCATAGGTTCTGCCTTAGTTAGTTACCTTCAATCATATCAGTTCCAATATAGACAATTTGAGCATAGGTTCTGCCTTAGGCAACAGACTTATGTGGTTTGGCACAAACTGTTAATTTCTCTTGTCAAAATCTGCCATTGATAGGCATGTCATTATCTTACATGTAGCCTAAACATAGACGTTGGCATTCTTTAGGCCGAAGATTTTACTTAGTTTAAATATTCATTTAAGATAACCTGTCATTGTTACTAGATATTCTGTTAGCCTATGTAGAGAATATTTTGTGTCATACATCTACATTTAATTAGTTTCAATATTTCAGCTGACAGCACATCTACAGTAGCACGCATCAGGAACTTGTTCTGTCCATAGTAGCCTATATGATTGCTGTAGCTGTAAAAATAGTCAGACCATTTACGCATAAGGCATAAGATGTCTTCAGAAGAAACTGCACCTCCTCAAGACGTCAGTAGTTGGAGCTACGGATCGTTTTGCCCCTAAAGACGAAATAGCAAGGAACGGGGGCAGACCAGAGAGGTTGTTGACTTGGAAAAGACCGCAACTTGTCTCTCTCCTCGTGGCGGCAAGACGATAAAGTCGAGGTCCTAGAAGTATTCAAGAAACACGAAGAGGTTCGTCTGCAGAAGAAGGTGAGGACAAGTGTCAGTCATGATTTCCAAAGATGAAAGCGCAGTCTAATGGATGCGTGAGCCATTGCGGAGGTAGGCTACTGATTCTGAAGTGTTGACCACAACCACTTAAATCAGATGCACACTGGTTGCTGCACTCGGAAACCCACCGCCATGTAGGCTACTTTCGAATGTTCTTGATGCAGTCGTTTGGGGTTTGGTAGTGTAAGTAAGACTATTTCTCTCTGCTAGAAAGAAGTAGAGTACACGGCTAAACAATGTTCCATCTATTAGGCTACGTTTACATCAGCTGATAAATGTATCCAACAAGGTGAGAAAAACACGACGTTGTTATTAGGCTGTTATTAAACATCAAATGTGTCGTTCCTTGCTGAAAAGTTTTTGTGAGAATTTGAAGAGCGTCTAAAGTATTTTCAAGAGCAACTGTTGCCATAATACATAGTCGAAGACTGGTCAGCTGATGCCTGAAGCATTATTGGTACTCTATAATGTGTCCACAGTAATGATCAGTCTGTGTCCACTCACAATGTTGATGACTTTTGACTACCTAATAGTGAACAACTTTGCCTACGTGCTATATTTTAAGTGTGGTATATATTGCAAGCAGTTTTCTGTTTGCGAGAAGGACGGTTTGCTATAAAATCAAGAGATTCAGAAATCCATATCACATTTCAAGTGCACTACAAAATCAGGATGTCTTGGTGAGATAATTATGTATTTTTGCAATTTAGTTATGAATTAGCAACACTGAAGACAATTTATTTCCTTTCCCAAGAATGCACCTTATTGTTTTGATCAGACAAAACCTAAACCTGTCTTCTGCAGCAAATTGCAAGCTTATGGAACTTTTATGATGGAGTAGGGTAGCCTATTATATTTCATGGAGGAGAAATTTGGCATACCTATGATTCTGCGTCAACTGAGTATATAATATCCCGTATGCATACACTGATAACACCCGCCACCCCCACCATGATCTATTTGTTTACTGTAATTGAGCAAGGCACACTGGTAATGCTTTATTTGGTTATTGTCTGAATATGGGAGTATATGGAGATTGCCTGCTTTCTTGGGTGCAAAGAGAGCGACTTAAAGTAAATTAGGCATCTCCCACAGTTCAGTCCAGACCTGGCAGCCCCCTCCTGAGTCTGGTAATCAGGTCCAGCTGTCTGTCAGTGCGGGTTATGACAAGCGTATGTCTGAGAGTGTGTGACCATATGGCCGAATGCGTCCAATGCTTACCTCACCTCCACTCCGCTCCACACAGTGTGCTGCCGCTGGATCAGTCTGGGACCCGGGCAGGAAAAGAGTCAGCAAATGCGAGAGAGCGAGAGCGAATGGAAGTAAAGGAGCAGATGTATATGTGTGTGTGTGTGTGTGTGAGAGAGAGAGAGAGAGAGAGAGAGAGAGAGAGAGAAACAGAGAGAGGGGTTGTGTGTGACAGAGAGAGAGAGAGAGAGAGAGAGAGAGAAAGAGATAGAGAGAGAGAGAGAGGGGACAGAGTAAGGAGTCTAGGCTGTGTGTGCTTGTGCTGATTTATTTAGGCTACAAACTGAAGCCATCTATGTTGTCATTTCTGATCGCCTCAAACAATATGTCTGGGCATTTTTTATAGAGTGCAAAGCCAACAGCGTGTTGTTTTGTCTGCAGAAGTAGGTTAATGGCTGTTTCCACATTGCCACCGCTCACAAAGGCAAATGCATTTGATCTAGAGCAAGGTGTTACCTTGTTTCCGATATCAAACCAAGTTCAATGAGTCTGCTCCTGGCCCTTTTGTTCTGGTTTTATTTGTTCACTAAGCCTTTGTCTCACACCCTTGGGACTGAGCACAATACAATTGCTATCATGAGGTCTGCCCCTGGGCCCATGGCTCTCTCTCTCTCTCTCTCTGTTTTCTCTTCACACCATTCTCTACTTAACCACTGGATCAAAAAAAGGGCCTTTCCATTAAGGCCAGATATGTATCTAGATCACACGCCATTTGATATAGTATATAAATTTGCACTGCCGTTGTCTTGGTGAATCCCGTTGATGGTTTTCAAGTAAACACCTGACACCTCAGACTCGCCCCAGGACAACAATAATCCTCAGTGTCTGTGTGTGTGTGTGTGTGTGTGTGTGTGTGTGTGTGTGTGTGTGTGTGTGTGTGCCGCATGGATTAAAAACACAAATAGGGTCGACACTGTTACACGGTTGTGAAGTGCTTGTGCTGTTATCAGGCCGTGTTGATTTGCAAAAGGCAAGTTGTGAAAGATTACCGCCACAACAGCAAGAACACGAAACGGTGGTGGTCCATTGGGAATCGTAAATCATGTTACCATGTAATGAGTGGGACTCGCGCAAACACGACTTGATATGATCAGCACGAGGCCCATTTGGGAGGAACTATATTCCTTGAATATTGTTTTGTGTTATGTAAGATCCAGTGGTTAGACTCACCCAATAAAATAGTTTGTTACCGCCACTGCCAACCCCCTATCACCACCTCACACACATGCACACCACTGAGGACATCAAAGGGAACGCATAGAAAAATAACATCTAATGCCTGTTGCATATGACTTATAGAATGTGGTTCTAAAGGTTATAAAAACACCACCTAAATAATTTGCAAGTGGCACCTATATGTAGTTGAATCCAAATTATGCATGTCATGCAGCTCTTAACATTGATGTTCATGACACTCTTTAAAATCTTCAAACTGTCTTTTTTGAAGAAAATATCACATTCATCTGTAAAGCAGCTTGTTCATTTTTCTCCAACTATGAGGGTCTTACATGCCTCTGCTGTGCTTGTCTCTGTGTCTTTGACTCCTACAGCTTCCATACCAGTAAACCGCTGCCTAAGGATTGCAACCATATCTGAAGGACCAGGTGATGACGCACCCTCAACCTGGCAGGCAGGTAAATACATAATGTACACATTTCGTTGTAACACATTCATGTGCTTGTTCGTTAAACACTGTTTTCCATTCCTCCTTTTTCCTCTGGCTCATGTCTGCTGGACAGAGATGATGCTTTGTCCATCCACAATACTCTAAATTATGTGTTTGTGGAATGGAACATATTGTTCCACTCCCACATGTTTTCTGAGCTGAGGTGTTTGAATGTTGGCCGGCCACGTTTGTCTGTAATGCACAGGGAAAATGCACTGGGGCCATTAACCATGGCTGGACTTATCGTCCAGTCCATGAATAACATGTGTGTGTGTGTGTTTTAAATAATGCCTGGTATTTAGAGGCCAGCCCATTGTGTGCAGTGTGGTGATGAGTGCCTCCATTTCAGAAGAAAACATTCAGAGCATTTATCACAGACTTTTGGACACATCAAAACCCAGAGACACTTTGTCATATTTCTTTTGTACTAACTGCTTGCAGATTTGGGCTCAGTTTGTTTTTTTCCTCTCTTTTTCTCTCCATTTTCTCCCTCTCCCTCTCCCTCTCTCTCGCCCTCTTTTCTATTATTATTTTTCTTGAAGGGAATTGCAGGGATGGAGAAAACCTGCTCGAGCCGTACGGTCATTTGTAATACGGAGGGACCAAAAGGGAAGGGGAGGACTAGGGCTGATGACACTCACGCCTAGTGAATCACACACATGTCTTTGATTTAGGCCCATTTCTTTCTTCGCTTCCCCCCCCCCCACCCCACCCCACCCCCATCTTCTCGCTGCATCGGAACGAGTCTTGACTTCTGGCTGCAGGCGAGGCGAAGGCACGGATTTAGGGCCCCGGTGATTTGAGGCCTTTTCTCAAGGCTTTGATATTTCAGAGTCCGACTTGTTTTTCAGAGAGGGGGAATGATTGAGTCTGGCTCAAGGGGTCTCCTGCATTCGCCGCAGGACAGTGTACTTCCCGTGTGTGTGTGTGTGTGTGTGTGTGTGTGTTTGTGTGTTTGTGTGTGTGTGTGTGTGTATGTGTGTGTGTGTTTATGGGAGGGGTGTGGAGGTCCGTGTGGATGACTGATTTGTTTCTCTCGGGTTTCGCCTGTGCTGTCTGAAGGTATCAATGTGTGCTTATATGTTAAAAAGACATGGAATTTTGAAAAAAATGTCGCTCTTATTTTGGGCCAAGTAAAATACAACCTTTAAACGGGCCTGTATTAAAGTGAAGACAGTTCCTCATTCCATAGGATTGTTGTGCTTTGGAATGATAGAGTTCCACCATAGAGACAGGTAAAGTAAACAGCTGTGGTTTCATTATATATGGTAGTATAATATTTAAAAATGTATGTGTATTACAAAATTATTTGATCAGTGGAAAACAAGAGCAAAACCTATGAATTAATTATAAAATTATATATATCATTTTTGAAAATAATTGTCATCATGCCTGGATCATATCCTCATCACATTTCTCTGTCCACAACTTATTGAAGGCTACTTTACGCGCGCGCGCGTGTGTGTGTGTGTGTGTGTGTGTGTGTGTGTGTGTGTGTGTGTGTGTGTGTGTGCACGTGGCACACTGTTAGCACTGGCTCTCCAAGGAATCCTCCGATGCGAATGTTCCCTCTCTTTTCCAATCTGCCCTGTTATTTGTGAAGGAATTATGTTGTTATTAGGGTGACAGATAAAATAGCAATCTCGGGGAGGAAACTGAGCCATTGAAGCCCCGGCAGCTTTGGGCTGAATTACGAGCTGAGATGCCAGAAGACAGGCAAACTCGAGTCCTGAGCGTGTTGGAGCGCGGGCGTCTGTGGGTTAAGAATGGGCTGGTTTCTCTGCCAAGCCAGTTCCCCAAGTATGACACTTCACCGTCTAAGACTCTGCTGCGTCAGAGAACCCCCCCTGGGGCTCTTCGCTGATTCCTGCCGCTTAAACTGCTCAACCCCACCCCCCCTTTCCCTCATATCAGTCACCACTCTTGAGACTCTCAGACCACCTCCTCCTGATGTCTCTCTGTGTGCACCTCCTCCTGATGTCTCTCTCAGACCACCTCCTCCTGATGTCTCTCTCTCAGACCTCCTCCTCCTGATGTCTCTCTGTCTGCACCTCCTCCTGATGCCTCTCTGTCTGCACCTCCTCCTGATGTCTCTCTCTGACCACCTCCTCCTGATGTCTCTCTCAGACCACCTCCTCCTGATGTCTCTCTCTCTGTCTGCACCTCCTCCTGATACCTCTCTGTCTGCACCTCCTCCTGATGCCTCTCTGTCTGCACCTCCTCCTGATGCCTCTCTGTCTGCACCTCCTCCTGATGCCTCTCTCAGACCTCCTCCTGATGTCTCTCTCTGACCACCTCCTCCTGATGTCTCTCTGTCTGCACCTCCTCCTGATGTCTCTCTCTGACCACCTCCTCCTTGCTCTTCTCTGCTCCTCCTTGCTCCTCCTTGCTCTTCTCTGGCCAGCCTAAGAGCTCTGCTGGTTGGGTCTAATAACTCCTGCAGCCCTCAGCTCTCTCTCTCTCCCTCTCTCTCTCTCTCTCTCTCTCTCGCTCTCTCCCTCTCTCTCGTCCTCTTCCCTCCTGCTCCTCTGTCTTGATCCCTCTGGCTGCAGGCTCATGTTTTTCCACTTTGGTAATTATTGCAACAGGAGTGCGTCTTCAAAGAGGGGTGGTAGTCATCTCAAGTCAGCTTCCTCTTCAGCCCTGGAGGCCCTACCTAACTCAACTCCCCTTTCATCAAACACTTGCCTCCTTCTTTTTCTTCATTTTTCTTTGTGGTGTCATATCTTTCCTGATAATGGCGAGATTGCGAATCTCTCACAAATTGTTGAATTATGCTGTTGTGTCTGTGCGGTGAGAAAGACAGGCAGTTAGAGAAGAGAGAGAAAGAATGAGAGAGAGGGAGAGGGAGAGGGAACGTTATAAATCACTTCAAGCTGTTGCCCTGGTGAGCGATTTGCCCGGAAGGTCTTTAACATTCTGAGAGATGGAAAGCATCGACTTCCTGTTATTAGAGAAATCTATAGTGAAACGAAGGCTGAGTGGAGGAAGGAGGCGGAGAGGAAGTGAGCTGTGAACAGAGCAGAGGGGGAAAAAAGACTAGAATGAGAGAAAGAAAGAGAGAAATGGAGAGAGAAAGAGAGAGGCAAATGGCACACATATTAGGCAGATGGTGGTGCTGAATGAAAATGTCTGTGACATGTTGGAATGCTCTTCTCTATGGGCTGGAAGGGCCGGGGTGTCGAGTGCAGAGGGAGATGTCACATTGAGCTGTTCATTAGGTGTTCGCATATCCACCGAATGCACACTGAACATCATGGGGTCGCAATCATCCTGCTCTTCTGTGGATCTCTCTGTGTCCTCCAGCTCCCATTCAGCTGCATCAGCTGTGTGTGTGTGTCTGTGTGTGTGTGTGTGTGTGTGTGTGTGTGTGTGTGTGTGTGTGTGTGTGTGTGTGTGTGTGTGTGTGTGTGTGAGTGTGCTTAATGGAAGAGCACTCTGTAGCCACCTCTCTATCTCTCTCAATTTCCCTCATATTTAAGCAGTGTTGGGTTAATGACGCCACTTCTCTAGTTCACAGATAGACTTACTGTCTCGTCTCCTCTCTCCCTCTCTTTTTCTCTCTCCCTCTCGTCTCCTCTCTCCCTCTCTTTTTCTCTCTCCATCTCTCACTTTCTCCTTGTCACATTCACTCACTTCTCCACTCATCTCTTCCCTCATCCATTTCCTCCTTGTCACATTCTCTCTCTCCCTCTCTCTCATCCTCTCTCATCCTCTCTCTTTCTCCCTCTCTCTCTCTCTCTCATCCTCTCCATCTCCAGGACTGCCTGCTCTTCTGACTGGAGCCTAGAGCAAGATGAAAGGGACATCAGCCCTGCTGCTCTGGAAGG
>NC_055964.1:20149477-20156977 GCF_018492685.1 Alosa sapidissima
ATTTGAAAGGAATGCTGCACAGGTATACAAGGCTAGCATTCCATTTAACTTTCATTTCATTTTCTTCCCTGACTTTAACTCTTTTTTTCTCACTCTTTTTGGGGCTATGGGATTCAATGACGTTTATTTGTTTGTAGGCTTTTTTACTACTAAATTAGACAAGGGCTCAAAAGCCTCAAAGAATGTCTAAAAACGGCAGGATGTTCCTGCAAATCCAGTTTAGAGTGGTTGCTTGAATTTGCATGAGGGGATTTTGTCTGTAAATAGTTTGTGTGAAGTTCGCTAGTGGACCTGCATGAAGTGGCTTGGCAGTTACTAAGGCGAGGGTTCTCAAGAAAGATGCTTCTCAATTTCTCAGCTGCAAATCCTCATAGAAAAAAAAAAAACGAACATGTGTCCTGTTACACAAGGCATCAGGTTTTGTACTGATGTACTGTATGTCTGGGACAGGGACTGGGAAAGGGGAGATCACAGCGTAGCACACATGCTAAAGGCAGTGGCGGAGCAGGGAGGGGAGAAATACGGGTGTCTTTAAGGGTGAGTGGAGCTGGACTCCCCTGAGCTGGAGGTATTCCCCTCACATGTCAGAGGCTCCTGCCCGAGTCCTGGACACTGGATATGCTCTTCAGATTTTTACTAACACAATAAAGTCCCTTCACCCGGCTCCTCAGGTTCTAGCTAATCAGCAGTGCACAGAAGCGTGACTGTTCCCCTGGATTTGGGGTGGGGGGGCGGGGGTGAGGGCATTGGGACATGGCTAGGGGGTGAAGGGTTGGAGGGAGGGAGGGTAGTAGAAGGGGGGATGGGGGTATTTATGGTTAAAAGCAAAAGGTGTGGAGTCAACCAACTCTCAGGCCCTCATTTTAATCACAGTCAGATGTGGAGAGGGGGGGGGGGGGCTGTAGTCTGAGTCTGGGGTCGTTTACTGGGGTCTGGCTCCAGAGCAAAGGGAAAGAAGTGTCCTCTGTTGAAAAGAACAAAGCAGACCAGCAACAAAGCACATGCACAGAGAACGAAAAACCGATATTGAAGAAACTCAAGTCAAAAATGGTGAAAGTGGTTTGCCCAGACAGTACCTTTTCGATTAGGCATGCATTGGATTGTGCTTTAATCAACTGAGCGGAGGCCAAATGTGTAGGTGGATGCTGGTCTCGACAAGAAAAGTCAAAGGTGTCAAATTAAACAAGTCTGGAATATTCCACTGGCAGCTAACAAAAGACTAACTCCTTTACAAGCTTTAAAAATAACATGCTACTTCATATTGGGCACACATTCCCTTCTCCTGTCAAATTAAAGTTGTTCCTTTGCAAATGTCAGCCTCGTATTGTGTCAGGCTTTCCCTCTCCCCAGGCTGGTTGTTCGCCACAATAAAATAAACGGTTCAAGATTGAGCACACAATTCACGCTAAAGCTATACAATTCGTCACACAAAAAAGTGTATATGAAATGAGAAATGTAAAAGTATTTTGGCATGCTATAATTCCATTGACATCCCCTCTGTGTATGTAGTTTACTCAGGAACTCTTAAGTTTCATACAGATATCCAATGATACACACTTGTCGCCTCAAATTAAGATTACTCTGGTAGGTTGATATCCCTGCATAGGGATAGTTCAGAAATGTTTCATGTCATTAATGGTTATTTTGCCTTTAATCATTACAAGTATCGAATTTCGTTAACATTCCATGATCTCTAGTGGCTACAGCGCTTCTTGTCATAATGTGGCTTTATTGTGTTCGTTGGTGCAACATCAGTGCGTCCACTTATCAGTACCAACTCCCACCAATCGAAGCTCTGAAGACCTTTAGCGCATTAAAATGCAGACATTTGGGACACATTCAAATGGCACCTTTACAAGCCACTTTATTATGGATGGCCAGAGATTAATGCTGTCTGCCTCTGAAAGGTCAGCAGTGTGGCTGTGACGTAGCGGCGGGTTATCTGCTCCAGGAACTGACCTCTAATCAGAACGCTAGCTGCATCTCCTCCAGAGTGGAGCACGGAGGGACGCTCGGACGCGTTTCGGCGGACATGGCGAACAGATGTTGTTTTTTTTTTCCTTTCTCTTTTCCCCCCCTTTTTCTATCCACAAAGTTCTCTCAGAGGCTCCACGCTTCAAACCCCACCAGCAGTTTCCCATGTGCCTTCCCCCCCCTTCCTTCTCGAGGACAGATCAGGTTCAATTAATGGAGGATTCACAGAGAGGCCTCAAAGTCTCCGTGGCAGGAAATTGGAGGATAATCCATCTTTACCTCGCTGCTGTCCTGTCGCTCTGTCTCACACACACACACACAAATTCCATCGCTTCGGACTCCCGCACACTCTCTCACGTTCCATAGCCCTGCTCCTTGCACTTCAACTCAACACTGTCTCCCGAACAGAGCAGTTTTGAGATGTTGAAAATGTCCCTGACAAGAGGTGACTATCAACTTGCCAGCGTTTGTAAAAGAAAAGGACTTTCTTGTATTGCACAGATTCTATGATGAATTGAAGCCGGATTTGTTTTTGACCTCACTCTGTGTGTGTGTGTGTGTGTGTATGTGTGTGTGTTTGTTAGTGTGTATCTCTGTCTGTGTGTGTATGCTTGTGGACTGTATGTGTGTGTGTGTGTGTGTGTTTGAGTGATCGTTGGCATGTAGAAAAGCCATGTTTGTAGGGACAGAGTGTCTCTGCCGCTGGAGGGCTTGAGAGTCTGCTCATTTCATATGGATGAAGTGGACTCTGCGGCGGAGTCTTGCCAGCTAGACAGGAGCTAACTGGGGGCCTTGTGCACAATCCCGGTTTGTTGCGTTGATTCATGGGGTGCTCAGCGTACAGGTGCTTCGGTCGAGGAAAAAAATGACGGATGTTTGCGGAACCTATACAATCTTTCAAAAGAAAAAGGATTTGACTGACTGTCAGTGGAAAAGGTTTTCTCAAAAACCTCTCTTTCACTCTTGCTCTTCAAAAAAAAAAAAAAAAAACCCAAACAAACAACAAAAAACCCAACTCAATGGCATCCACCAAGAAGCCAGGGGAACCCAGAGAGAGCTTGTGGGATCGGACTCACTAATCCTGTCGCTCGGAGGCATCGCGGTCCAGGTCTCCACTTTTAATCCTCCCGAAGGTGAACCCTACTCTGTGTAAACAGGGCTAGGAGTCAACACTGGTCTGTGCACTCTCTCCTCCCTCCAGTAATAACATTCCAGCCAACGCTGATGGCTGCCCACCGACAGAAAGAGCTGCCTGTTGAGGAGTCTGAGTGCGGTTCTGGCCTCCATACCAATCTGCTGAATGCTCCCCTCAACCCCAACCACCCACCACCACCACACATGCTTCACCGCACCACTCCACCATTCCACCACTCCATCACTGCATCACTCCATCTCTCCGCTCTACCTCTCCACTCCTTCCATCCTCAGATTCCCCCGTTCTGCCATTTCTCAGCGGGGACTCACCTTTACTCAATGTGACATTCAGGGGAAGAAGAAGCAGTTAAAAGAAAAAAACACCACCACCACCACTCCTACACCCCTGCCAAGACTACACCTTACTCGCTCCACCTCTCTCGCGCTCCCAGGGTGAGTACAGATTGCTGAGATTTGTACCTGTGGGCCCTGGGCCCCAATAGCTGCCCCCCCCGCACCCCCCCACCCCTCCTCTCTTGCCCAGAGGAGACCCTTACACCCTCCACTCTCTCTGCGTGAGCTACGGTGGCCGGACGGGTGGATGGGTGGGTTGGTTGTGAGGAGGAAACTCGTGACATTTTCCCCTGAGCGCAGTTAAACTCTCTCATCTGTTTCCCTTTACCTGCGGCGCTCCCGGGCCCCCTCCCAGGCTCAGATGTTGACCCTTGACCTGCACAGTGATGAGAGGAGGGGGTGAGGCTTTGAACCGTCGTATGTTTGGGGAGGAGTCCCAGTGTATGTACACGTGTGCGGCTGTGATTGTGTGCCAGTGTGTGTGTGTGTGTGTGTGTGATTGAGTCTTCAAATGTGTATGTGTGTGTGTGTGTGTGTGTGTGTGAGAGAGAGAGAGGGAATGTGTCTAACAGATGAATTGCTTCACTGATGGGTTATGACAAGCCTTGGTGTTGCTTGGGCTTTTGCCATGCTCACCTGTCGTGTAGGAGGCCATCTGACCTCTGAAAGGCACAGCAGGAGAATACCACCTTCAGTCATAACACATGAACTGGTTTGCCCATTCACTGATGCCCAGAAGCTCCTCTGTTTTGACTAAGGCACAATTGAAACCCCAGCGTGTTTTGTAAACAGTGTTTAGACTCACGTCTACTCTATTATCGCCAAAAAGAGGTGTGCTGTCGCTGTGAAGCTTGGGATACATATTTTGAATATCTCTCTGACTCTCTTTTGCTCTCTCTCTCTCTCTCTCTCTCTCTCTCTCTAAAGATTGATGGCCATCTTCTTTTGCCATTCGTTGCTTTAGGTTCAGGTGAGGTCAGGCACCAAGTGTATGAGTGTAATTCGGACTCTGTGGCCGGACTTCGCAGAGGCAGTTGTGGCGCTGGCGTCAGCAGTGATAGACGCAGCAGGGTTAGCGGTGGCGTCGGCAGCTGTGTGGTTGTGCTGATTGATGGAGTGGACCTAGCAGCGCTATCAGTCCTGTGGATCAGAGTCCAGGGCCTGGTCCGTCATAACTCAGGGCAGGACACTCGGGGCTGGAGATTCCAGCGAGGGATAGGAGGGATGGGGAGTCATTACTCGGGTGTCAGCCTCCTGACCTGCTGCCTTGTGCTGTTATTGCTGAGCTACATCAGAGGCTTATGGCTTGGCGGCAAAGTAACTTTATCTTTGGAAGAGCATCAATAGTTTAAAGTAAACACACCTTTTGCGTACAGTATGTGTAAATGAGGATGTCTGTGGATGTGTTTGCCCATGTGTGTGTGTGTGTGTGTGTGTGTGTGTGTGTGTGTGTAAGAGAGAGAGTCTATGAGTGTGAATACGCATATGTATTTATGTGTGTAATGTATGTAGTAATGCTTAAGCCAGGGGTGGGCAAACTGCGGCCTGCGGGCCGGATCCGGCCCGCCAAGCACTTTCATCCGGCCCGCCGAGCATTTCATTTGATTTACAGGCTGCTCGCTATTTTTTTTCTGCGATAGTTAGCTTTACTGCAAACTGCTTTTCACTCTCCTTAGAGAACGTTTACAATGTCAATGTCAAAACATCATGTTAAATAAAGATAACATCATGTTAAACTAAGTTAACTCTTAGTTATCTCCTTTGCAGCAGATCTAACGTGAACATTATGCGATCCATTTAATTGGGAACGCGTCTGCACTCACGAGAGGGAGAGAGAGCCGCAGGTTTTGGCTTGTCATTGTTGATAAGTGATATGTCCTTCTTATAAGAAACTTTTAAAAGGAAATCATGAAGGCAACAGTAGTTCCCACTACTGACCATTTAAAAACTGTGAGAGGGCCCAGCCGTAGGTACAGCACTATCCATAGCGGAGCAGGCAGATCATTGAGAAATAAACGTGAATTAAAGCGACTGTCTTAAAGCGACAGTGCACAATTTATACATTTGTTAAACAGCATAAAATTAGCAGTATTTTTAAGCAATTCACATTTTAAAACAAACACTTTTAATACTAAATTATAGGCTATAAAAAATGTATTTTATTTTGTATGTTGTGGTTGTTGTGCGGCCCGCCGGGCAATTTTCAAAACCCAATGTGGCCCTTGAGCCAAAAAGTTTGCCCACCCCTGGCTTAAGCTCTAATATGAATGTGCTGATGTGCTGGTTCCACCTGTGTACGTGATCACTGGTGACTTTTCATCAGAGCAGCAGCTAGCTGCCATCACTCGTTCAGATGCATTCACTCTGGCTTCCTCTACATGTTAATGCATACTAATGAATGTGTGTAGACTCAACAGTTCATTTAGATTCAGGAACATTTGGAATTGATATAAGTTAATACCACATTACCGCCCTTAAGATATGACCCTGTATGTGTGTACTATTGTATGTGTGTATGTGTGTGTGTGTGTGTACTGTATGTGTCCACACGTGTGTTTGTGCGTCTGTGCACGTGTAACTAATGTGTAAACACATTCCTGCACGGTGGTGTGTGATACAAGCAGTGGCTCCTGACAGTTAGTGTATATTAAAAGCGCCCTCCTCCTCCTCCTCCTCCTCCTCCTCCACCCTCCCTGGGGCCTGGTGTGCTTTCTCAATAAAGATAATGAAAGTATTTCAGATGCTGACAGCTGGCGCTCTGCTCCGGTGCCCGCCACTGTTGGTCTCTATTTAACATGCTCACCCAGGCTCAGCCATCAGTGCTGCTGGGCCACAGGGGCAGAGGTGGGGGGGGGGGGGACGGAGCGGGCAGGCTGTGTCCGTTGTGTCATGAGGGCGGAGAGCGAGGTGAACTGAGAAGGCCGGAGTTCATTTGTGTTTGGAGGGGTGTCTGCCTAAAATTCAGACAGACCCACAGACACACACACATACACACACACACACACACACACACACACACACACACACCCTTACACCCATGCGAGGAGAGAGCACGCACGTCCGGTGATGTTTGGTGCGGCGTATCCTTCACAAACACTTCGCTCTAGCGTCTCCTACGTCTGTTTTTGCTTTTGGCCATTTTCATTGGTTCGCAGTAATCCAAACCAGCTGCCTCACTGTAAATACAATTAGGCCCATAACTGTTGGCTGTTGACTTTGCCACTGCGGGCTTTCCCACTGAGTGCGAGTAGACCAAGCAACCCGTCCATGACTTCACTGGAGTTGAATGTGCTTCTGTAGTTTAATTTCCCAAGAGGTTTCAGCTGGATTATAAATCAAGACAAAGGGAATTCTGGGCCACTTGGCACAAAAACCTAGGATCAAGTTTGTTAGAGTAGGTGAAAATGTGGTGTACTGTTTGTTCATTTATCGTTGGGTGTAATAAACAACATGACTTACATAGTTTTGGTGTTTTTCATTTGGAAAAGGGAACAAATAAAAATTTTCTTTAGATCAAACACTTTCCCTTTTCTGATTTCAGATGTAGGTCTACTGTAGCAGCCTCAGTGTGACCCAAATTGTTGGAAGACAGAAACACAGTATTTTACAAGGGTTTGAAAGTGATTTATATCTTGCTCAGTTCAGCACCACCCAACTATGACGGAGCGGTGTTTTATAGCCTGGTGAGTCATAGCAGGGAAATCCTACCATTTCCAATCAATTTGCCTTGTTTAGACAAACGCTCCAATTACGCAAGCGGCTTGTGCTAGGCGCAGTTGCCTCTTTTGAAATAACCTCCTTTTTTACTCCCAGTGTTACAACATGTTGTCAGCGAGACTGAAAATGACTTCCCTGTATACACCGTGGCGGTCTGGTGAGGCGCTTGGCGCCGGCCAGCACGGCTCTTCCTCCGTCATTTGAGAGGCAGGAAGAACAGGGACCCTCAGGTACAGGGGGCTGCCTCCAAGGTTCAGGGAACTCCTTTCAGCAAGATGGCCGTCTGCGTTTGATTAGCCTCTCTCTGAGGCCGAGGCCCAG